>NW_026057582.1:129509226-129595554 GCF_023721935.1 Panthera uncia
CTCCCTTCCTTCTTTCCTTCCTCCCTCTCTTCCTTCCTTCCTTCCTTCCTCCACTCCCTTCCTTCCTTCCTTCCTTCCTCCCCTTCCTTCCTTCCTTCCTTCCTTCTTTTCTTCCTTCCTCTTTCCCTTCCTTTACTCCCTTCTTGCTGGCTTTCTTGATTGTTTCCTTTCATTCTTTCTTTTCAAAATCTACTTCCTTTCCAATTTATGAGTAATTAGTACCTCCAGTGTCTCCCACATGTCTTGAAAAACAGTCTCAATACCTTTGGTGGGAACTCAATTCATGCTCATTGCATGCATGTTCGGCAATCATTCATGAGTGATTGAGGAAATGAGTAAATATGGAACAAAGGAACCTTGCAACATATATGATCTAAGCATGTGGCTCAATAACTAGAAATGATAGCTTTAAACTAAATCCAAAGAAAGGAGAAAGAATAAATCAATGATGATAAAAGTATAAATTAGATTACATTAAGAAATGAAATCAATGAGAATATATCCAAACACTAGTCTCAACACACACACACACACACACACACACACACACAGACAAACTTCTGGAGATCTAACTTAGAATTTAAAAATAAGTAATTGGGGCACCTGGGTGGCTCAGTCGGTTGAGCCTCCGACTTCAGCTCAGGTCTTGATCTCACAGTTCGTGGGTTAGAGTCCCACGTCGGGCCCTGTGTTGACAGCTCAGAGCCTGGAGCCTGCTTCGGATTCTGTGTCTCCCTCTCTCTGTCCCTCCCCTGCTCGCGCTCTGTCTCTCTCTCTCAAAAACAGAATAAACATTAAAAATAATAATAATAAAAACAGTAATATAAATAATTAAATTGAGAGAAAAAAGAAACCGCATTAAAAATAAGAAATAAAAAATTCTATACGAATGGAAGATATTTGAAAAGACTCATATGAGAATATTTGGTACTCTTTTATGCGAAATATAGAAATCATAGAAAAATTATTTTCTAGAAAAATATGGAGAATCAAGTTTTTATCAAGAAAATAAAAACCTGAATACACCAATAATCACAGAACTATGTTAGAGCTCTGTTCCTAAAATGGACTCCAGACTTTGAAGATAAATTTTACGGGGGGCACCTGGGTGGCTCAGTTGGTTAAGCGATCGACATTGGCTCAGGTCACGATCTCGCAGTTTGGGAGTTCGAGCCCCGCGACGGGCTCTGTGCTGACAGCTCAGAGCTTGGAGCCTGCTTCAGATTCGGTGTCTCCCCCCTCTCTCTGCCCCTCCCCTGCTCATGCTCTGGGTCTCTCTGTCTCTCACTAATAAATAAATGTTAAAAAAATTTTTGAAGATAAATTTTATAGAAACTATATAAGCACACAGACACTCCCACATCCATAAGGAAAACCGGAGACGCAAATAGGTATTACAAATGGATGCAAATACTAGAAATCCAACAATGGGTTGAATGAATCACGACCAAAAAAGGTATACCTCAGGAACGTTAAGATAGTGCAATACCAAAGAAATGATTTAATATAAGTCACTATATTTTTAAAAATGAGAATCAAATGACTATTTCTGTAATAGTAATAATAACAATAAATAATAATCCTTGTTGAGCGCTAGGTACCAGGCACCATGGTAAGCTTTTTCACATTCATTTAATTTTTAAACTCATTTAATTTTTAAAATACACAGAATATGCAGAATTTGGATTCTCCAACTTGTTCCCTGAACCAATGCATTACGATGCCTTTGTATAAACAGCATTAATGATTTACATTTTTAATGTTTATGTCTTTATTTTGAGAGACAGAACACGATCAAGGAGGGGCAGAGAGAGAGGGCGAGAC
Organism: Panthera uncia; assembly: GCF_023721935.1. NCBI lineage: Eukaryota > Metazoa > Chordata > Mammalia > Carnivora > Felidae > Panthera > Panthera uncia. The sequence continues at coordinate 129,511,051 of NW_026057582.1, forward strand.
AGAGAATCCCCAACAGGCTCTGCACTGTCACTGTAGAACCTGACGCTGGGCTCGAACCCAGGAACCATGAGGTCGTGACCTGAGCCGAACTCAAGAGTCGGATGCTCAACAGACCGAGCCCCCCAGGCTCCCTAAGAGCATTACTGATTTAAATGAAAAACCAAGCAAATAACAACAACAACAAGACATAAGCTAAAGTAGAAAAAAAAAAAATGTTTCCATCTGAAATATGGGATCTACCAGAAATGTATAGTCCAGATCATACTTAATTCTAGAATGTTAGAATCATTCCTATCAAAATGCACACACAAAAGAGACAGGGCAGCTGACTCTCACTGAGGCAGTTTAGCACTGTATTAGAGATTCTGGTTAATGTATTAAAATTATGAAGACAAAATAAATGTTAAAATGAAAAAGGGGAGAAGGTCGTAACTTACAGACTGTGGTTATCTTTAAGTTTTAAGAAAAGAATGGACAAACTCATAGTGAGAACCACACAGTTCAAGGATGCTGACCAACTACCAGATCAATATTGTAAAAGCAATATGCTTTCATAAGACAAGAATCATCAATCAGAGACTATAATAGCAATAAAACATGTTTTTCATAACAGTAATAAAAACCATAATTTACCTAGAAATAACAGTAATCAGAAATAAGCAATGCCTGTGTGAACAAAATAATTCAACCAAAATTAACCACAAAACATACAAGAATACCTAATTAAATGGTGAGTGGAAATGTTCTAAAAACTCAATATTATAAAAATATAAATTTTCCTAAATGTATCTGTAAGTTAAAGATGATTCGATATAAAATGATGATTCAATATAAAGAGGATTCAAATAAAAATTACAGTCTGATATTTAGTGACATGTCACAAGCTGAATCATAGGTAAAGATAGTCAAGAAAGTTTGGAAAACAAGGGCACTAGTGAAAACTTTATCAGACCGTAAAGCAAACTGCAAACTTACAGTAATTAAAACTCTGTGGTATTCACAAAGTGACAGAAAAAATTATCAGTGGAAAAGAAAATATAGAAACAGACCTCTATGTATCTAATAATCTATATATGATAAAATTGACATTTTATTTTATGTTTATTTTTTTAATATTTATTTTTGAAATAGAGACAGAGCATGCATGAGTGGGGGAGGGGCAGAGAGAGAGGGAGGCATGGAATTTGAAGCAGGCTTCAGGCTCTGAGGTCTCCAACTCCCAAACTGTGAGATGATGACCTGAGCTGAAGTCAGACGCTTAACCAACTGAGCCACCCAGGCACCCCTAAAATTGACATTTTAAATTAGCATGAAAGGAAAAGCATGTAAGAAATTTTGAATCAGATGATCAATTAGCCTTTAGGAAAAGAGTTCACGATAAACCTCTACTTTACAGAAAAGAAAAACATTTTAGGTGTCCCAAAGAGGTCCGTGCATTTGACCATAAAAAAAAAAAAAAAATTAGAGTAAAATTTCTGGATGGTATTTTTATAATCTTGACGTGTACAGGGGAAGAAACCTTAGTAGACTATTGATCACACAAAGTTAACATATTTTCTGGACAAAAAAGACACCATAAATTAAGAAAAAGCGCCAGTTTAGAAGAATTGAATGTATTTAATCCATTATTACTATCCAGAATACACAAAGAAGTACTACAAATAATTCAGGAAAAAAATAATGTAACTCTTTGCTAACATTCATTACATTGAACTGAAAGCAGGTTTTTTTTTTTTTCATTTTTAAGTTACAAAACACTCGAATGCACTGTATTTTTAAAAGATTAAAACAATCAGGGGCGCCTGGGTGGTTCAGCCAGTTGAGCGTCCGACTTTGGCTCAGGTCATGATCTCACGGTTTGCGAGTTCGAGCCCCGCGTCGGGCTCTGTGCTGCCGGCTCGGAGCCTGGAGCCTGCTTCGGATTCTGTGTCTCTCTCTCTCTTTGCCCCTCCCGTGCTCATGCTCTGTCTCTGTCGCTCTCTCTCTCTCCAAAAATAAACATTAAAAAAAAAAAAAAAAAAGATGAAAACAATCAGAATAACACATACGAGGGAGGCTCCTTTCGCTGTCCCCAGGCTCCCTATTCTCTCTCTTTGTCCTCTCATCCCTGGAAATACCAACTTTCTACAATTTTGCCTACATCCTTCCGTATCCTCCTCTGGTAAATTTCCATACACGTTTCTGTGTATATGCTCTTTTTTTTGCCTATAACCATCTGCAAGATGCTGCTTGTTGGCTTTTTAAAATGTTTTCCACTTGACATATCTTGGAGAGTTTTCCATCCCAGGCATTTATAAAAGCTGCCTGGAATCCTATGGCACAGCTAACTCCAGGTTTAGAAAATCACTTACCTACTTGGTGGACATTGAGGTGACTTCCAGTGTTCCACCGTTACTAAGAAATCTCGTTTGAAAATACCCCATTCATAAGCATTTCGGCACCCATGATGGTAGCTTTCAGAAAAATTTCTAGAAGCAAGATTGCTAGGCCAACTTACATTTGAGTACAAAACGTCCTACCAACTCCTATCAACCATACATAAGCATGGATCCTTGCCAGGGCCTGTTTATTAATATTTTGTTCATTGATGTCAACACGAAGGATGAAAATTGGTTAACAGTTTCTCTATTTGCTTTTGGTGACGGGTATTTCATAAGCACGGTGTCTCATAAATTATTATTTTGGTCTTTCATACATTTATTGTCTTTTTTTTTTTCCTTCTGTGAATTCACTGTTCGTGTTTTGCCCATTCTTCTACGGAACTTCTCATTGATGCGGAAAGAACACTTTACATTTGAATATTAATGTTTTGCCTCAAACCATTAACAAACATTTTCATATGGCAAAACTTTAAAGATAAGTAGGAGTTTATTTGAGAATGAGGAAAGCACATTTTAGGCCTAAAGACATTCCGTCAACTTTATTTAATCAGATATTTAGGTAACCATTCTTACTCTCATCAATTCAGGTAAAGGGCTTTCTAGGTGCAGACAGCCTTACCCAAATTTAAAAGGAGGGAGTTTCTTCAGGCAACTCGAACTAAGGCTCCAGGTCGTATAAGGTAGAAAGGCAGGGTATATGGCTGCCCACACTATATAATAAGAAGACGGAACTATTTGACCTGCTCAAAAATAATAAATACGATGTGTCTGCCATGGTCTCTATAATTTCTTTAAAAACACATCGCGTGCATGTGTATGATTTGAGGGAAGGAGGTTTTACTGAACTGAAAGTGGAAAGAGAAGACGAGAAGAGGTCCGGCAAGTGCCCAAATGTTTCCACTATGTCTCAACTTTCAAAGGTGACGTTTTGAGAGGTACAAAGTCAGTACGTCTTAGTGCAGGATATGAAATGAGTTGTCCAAATCAATGAGTTGGTTCCCTTCCCCATCCTTTGTTTCCATCTCATATACCTACACAGGGAACTGTTTAACTGGTAGTACACCTTTTCATTTTTAAGAAATTTTAGTTGATGAGATTAGTGATTACCAACGGTGATCAGATAAGCAGACGAATGTGACACGATCTCATTTGTTCACCCGTTCAAAAGATGCTTCTTTATCACCTACTATGTGTGAGGCATAGTGTAGAGAAGAAAGAGAAGTAAAAATACGGACTACCTTGCCCTCACGTAGCTGACCCACAGGGGCAAGGGTTGTGCCCTATATTCAGGGGGTGTCTCATATATTCAGCTCAGAACATGACGTCCACCATTGGGACACCCAGGTGGCTCGGTCAACTCCTGATTTTGGCTCAGATCACAATCTCAATGGTTCATGGGTCCGTGCCCCACATCAGGCTCTGTGCTGGAAGTGTGGAGCTTGCGTGGGATTCTCTCTCTCTTTCTGCCCCTCCCCTACTTGCACTGTCTCTGTCAAAACAAAAAAAAAAAAAAATCAAGAAAAATTAAAAAAAAAACCAACAACATGGGTGGAGGGCGGGGCGCCTGGGTGGCTCAGTCCATTGAGCGTCCGACTTTAGTACAGGTCATGATCTCACAGTGTGTGAGTTTGAGCCCCATGTCAGGCTCTGTGCTGACAGCTCAGAGCCTAGAGCCTGCTTCAGATTCTGTGCCTCCCTCTCTCTCTGTCCCCACTCTTCTCTCTCAAAAATAAATAAACATTACAAAAAAATTAAAAAAACAAACAAAAAAACACACATGGTATCCACCACTTAGCAGAAGGGTAATTAATGTGTAGTCAGTGGGTCTCAGACTTGGACTTTTAACAACATAAGAAACACAAAAATAGTGATTGCTGACAGTTGATTGTCAACACCTTAGTTTTCCAAATAAACGTATTTATAAACTATTAACCAGGGGGCACCTGGGTGGTGCAGTCAGTTAACCGTCCAACTCTTGATCATGGCTCAGGTCATGATCTCACAGTTCATGAGTTCAAGCTCCACACTGGGCTCTGCACTAATGTTGCAGAGCCTGCTTAGGAGTCTCTCTCCCCTCAAGGATTTAGGAAAATATGAACAAACTACGCTCGAAGTTAGCAAAAGGAAAACAAGGTTAGCAGAAGAAACAAAATAATACAGATTAGAACATAAACGAACGAAATCAAGGCTAGAAAGATGCTAAAAAAAAAAATCAATGAAACTAAGATTTCATTTTGAAAAGATAAAATTGACCAATCTTTGCCTAGACTAACCAAAAAGCGAGGGATAGAGAGAGACGACTCAAATAAGCAAAATTATAAATGAAGGAGGAGACATTACAACTGACACCACAGAAATACAAAGGATCTCTGAGGCTACTCTGAACAATTACATGAAGCCAACAAATCAGCTAACCTCAAGAAATGGATAAATTCCTAGCAGTACACGCCTACCAAAACTGAACCATGAAGAAATAGAAAATCTGAGCAGACCAATAAAGACTTAAGGACAGTCAAGCAGTAATCAAAAACTTTCCAGAAAGAAAAGCCCAAGATCAGGTGGTTTTCCTGGTGAACTGTACCATTTAAATATTTAAGGAAGAATTCACATCAATCCAAAACACTGAAGAGGAGGGAACATTCCCAAACTCATTTTATAAGGCCAGCATCATCCAGATACAAAGTCAGATAAGGACATTACAAGAAAAGAAAACAAGCGGCCACCATCCCTGACGAATATAGATGCGAAAATTCCAGACAAAATCCCAGCAAACTGAATTCAACAGCGTGTTACAAGGATCATACATCATAATCAAGTGGGATTGATCCCTGGCATACAAGGATGGTTCAACGTATGCAAATCAATAAATCTGAGGCATCACATTAATAAAATGAAGCATAAAATTATCCAATTCTCTCAACAAATGCAGAAAGCGGCATTTGACAAAATTCAACATCCTTTCGTGATAAAAAATTCCCAACAAATTGAGTACATAAGGAATATAACTCAAAATATAAAGGGCCTGTGTGGACAAGCTCATAACTAACATACTCAAATGATGAAGAGCTGAAAGCTTTTCTGCTAAAATCAGGACTAAGACACGAATGCCCCCTCACACTACATGTGTTTGACATACTACCACAATTCCAAGCCAGAGCACTTAGGTGAGCAAAAGAAAAAAAGCATCTAAATCAAACAGGAAGAAGCAAAATGATCTCTTTTTGCAGAGGATGTGATCGTATATGTAGATCACATATACATGTGAAAACCCAAAAGGAACCTGCCACCAAAATGGTTAGAACCAATAAGCAAATTCAGCCAAGTTGAAAAATACGAAATCAGCACGGGAAGATCCGTGGCCTTTCTATGCACTAAAAATGAAACAGCCAAAAAGAAAAGAAAAAAAGAACACGATCCCACTCACGATAGCATCAAAAGCAATAAGACGTTTTGGAATAAACCTAACCAAGGAGGACCCGAAAAAATTTTCGAATATTCAAAGCAATCTTGAGAAAGAAGGAGAAAGCCAGAGGCATCACACTTCCTGACTTCAAACTATACTACCGACCAAGAGTATTTTTTTTAAGTTGATTTATTTATTTTGAGAGAGAGAGAGAGAAAGAGAGGGGGAAAAGAAAGAGAGCGAGGCAGGGAGAGAGGGAAAGAGAGAATTCCAAGCAGGGTCCACAATGTCAGCACGGAGTCCCTTGCTGGGCTCGACCTCTCGAACAACGACATCGAGGCCTGAGCCGGAATCAAGAGTTGGATGCTTAACTGACGGAGCCATCAAGGCGCCCCTATACTACTGAGCGATAGAAATCAAAGAGTGCTTTGCTGGCAGGAAACACACATACACCACCGCCGCCGCCAGAGGAAAAGGACAGACAGTCCCAAAAGAAACCCCCAAGTACACGATCGGTGAATATTTGACAAGGGAGCCAAGACTATCAATGAGCGAAAGATAGTTTCTGCAATAAATGAGCTTGGGAAAGCAGTATTCACGTGCAACGAATGATATCGGGCCCCGATTTTACACCACTCACAAAAACTGACTTTAAAAGGATTAAAGGCTTAAATGTAAAACTTGAAACTACAAAATTCCTAGAAGATAAGGAAAAAGCTCCTTGGCATGGTGTTGGCAATATTTTTTTTTTGGGGGGGGGCGGGTATGACACCAAAAGGGCAAGCAAAAAGACCAAAATAAACAGGACTACATCACATTAACATTTTCTGCACAAATAAAGAAACAGTCAACAGAATGAAGAGGCAACCTACAGAGTAGAGGGAAATATCTGCAAACCAAATGTCAGATGAGGGGCTAACATCCTAAGCATAGAAGGAACTCATGAAACTCAAGAGCAAAAAGTAAATAAATAAAATATGATTTAAAAATGAGCAGAGGACTTGAATAGACATATTTCTTTTTCTTTTTTTTTTTTAATGTTTATTTATTTTTGACAGAGAGAGAGAGAGACAGAGCGTGAGCGGGGCAGGGGCAGAGAGGGAGACGGATAATTGGAAACAGGCTCCAGGCTCTGAGCTGTCAGCACAGAGCCCGAGGCAGGGCTCGAACTCACAGACCATGAGATCGTGACCTGAGCCAAAGTCGGACGCTCAACCGTCTGAGCCACCCAGGCGCCCCAAAGAGACATATTTCTAAAGAAGACACGGTGAATGGATACGTGAGAATATACTCAATATCACTAATGGTCATGGAAATGCAAATCAAAACCACAGTGAGTTATCACCTCGTATGCCTTTAGACTGGCGATTAGATAAGAGGTAACCAAGGTTGAGGATGTGGACAAAAGGAGATTCTAATGCACTGTTGGGGGGAATGTACATTGGTGCAACCACTATGGAAAGCAGCAGGGAGGGTCCACAAAAAATTAAAAATAGACACACCCTATGACCCAGCAATTCCACTTTTTCGCACGTATCTGAAGGAAATGGAATCACTATCTCAAAGAGATATCTGCGTCCTCAGGTTCGTTGCAGCATATTTCACAATCATCAAGGCATGGAAACGACCTAAGTCTCCATTAAAAGATGAACAGATAAAGAAAATGTGGTACACGTGTACACACATACACATAGAGTGAGAGAGAGAGGGAGGGAGAGAGAGAGAGAGAGATTATTAGTCATAAAGAAGAAGAAAATGGGGGCGCCTGCGTGGCTCAATGGGCTAAGCGTCCGACTTCGGCTCGCGGATGATCTCACAGTTCGTGAGTTCGAGCCCCGGGTCAGGCTCTGTGCTGACAGCTCGGAGCCTGGAGCCTGCTTTGGATTCGGTGTCTCCCTCTCTCTCTGCTCTCCCCGCTGGTGCTCTGTCTCTCTCTCTCTCTCTCTCTCTCTCTCAAAAATAAAGATTAAAAAAAATTTTAAGAAGAAGGAAATCTTATCATTTGTGATGACATGGGTGGACCCTGAAGGCATTATGCTAAGTGAAATAATTCAAACAGAGAAAGACAAATTCTGTATAATCTCTCTTATACATGAAATCTGGGGGGACAAAAAAAAAAAGGTCGAACTCCTAGAAATAGAAAATCAAAAGGGAGAGGAAGATGGGGAGATGGTAGGCAAAGCATCAAACTTCTAAATTATACGATGAAGAAATTCTGGGCATCAAATGTACAGCATGATGACTCCAGTTAACGATATCGTTTTATAAGCTTGAAGGTTCCTAGGAGAGTAATCTTAACTGTTCTTATCACACACAAAAACTACAAAATTTGTAATTGTGTGAGGTAGTAGGCGTGTTAGCTAATCTTATGGTGGTAATCATTTTGATATATATTATATAGATCTACTCTAGATACGATCTAGATCTGATCTAGATATCATATATATTATTATACATACCTGTGATATATACATCTATGATATGTATCTATCATATATACACCTATGATAATATACCTATGATATATGATACATATCTATGATATATGTATCTCTAAGACATATCTATTATATATATAAATACTCATCACTTTGTACATCTTAAATTTACACAATGCTACATGTCAATTTATCTCAGTAACATTGGGAAGAAAAAGTACTGGAATAGCTTAAAAATTTTTTAAATAAAGACTATGAATCACATCACAAGGTAAAAAAGAAACATCACGTAACTGTATTTATACATGTAGAAGAAACCATTGGTAAATCCAACACTCGTTCATGATAAGATAAAAACCTCTCAGTAAACTAAAAATAGAGGTAACTTTTTCAACCGGATAAAGACTATCTGCGTAAAACCTACAGCTAACATCATACTTAATGGTGAGAAGAACAAAATATTTCCTACTTTGTCAGGTACAAGGCAAGGCTGTCCCCACTCACCATTTCTTTGCAACTTAATCCAGAAGTCCCTGCTAATTAAATAAGGCATGAAAAAAGGAAATAAACATATACAGGTTAGGAAGGAAAACATAAAAGTGTCATCTTTTTGAAGATCCACATCATCTATGTAGAAAATCTGAAAAGAGCTGACGCGCACACACACATACACAAAACCTTCCGGAACGAATAAGTAACCACAGCAAGGTTGCAGGATACAAAGTTAACATACAAAAGTCAAGTGCTTTCCTATGGACTCAAAATGAACTGGAATTTGAAGTTAAAAATACAATACCATTTACATTAGCACCCCCAAAATTAAACACTTAGGTATAAGTTAAGAAAAATATGTCTGCACAAAATTTGTTTTTGTAGGAAACTACAAAACTGATGAATACAATCAAAGACGAATTATATTAATGAAGAGATTTTCCACGTTCATAGATGGGAAGACTCAATATTGTCAAAATATCGAGTTATTGGGGCGCCTGGGTGGCTCAGTCAGTTAAGCATCCAACTCCGGCTCAGGTCATCCATCACCTCACAGTCTGTGAGTTCGAGCCCCGCATCGGTCTCTGTGCTGACAGCTCGGAGCCTGGTGCCTGCTTCAGATTCTGTGTCTCCCTCTCTCTGACCCTCCCCCGTTCATGCTCTGTCTCTCTCTGTCTCAAAATAAATAAACATTAAAATATCGAGTTCTTTTGAACTTGATCTATAGATCCAACGCAATCCCAATCAAAATCCTAGCAAGTTACTTTGTGCATTTTGACAAATGATTGTAAAGTTTATACGGAGCGGCAAAAGATCCAAAATACCTAAGACAATATTGAAGGAGAAGAACACAGTGGGAGAACTGACACTACCCAATGTCAAGACTTAATATAAAGTGACAGTAATCCAGACAGTGTGGTATTGACAAAAGAATAGACAGACACTAGAACAAAACAGAGAGCCCAGAAATAGACCCACACACATATACGCAACGATCTGCAGTCGCACTACTCGGCATTTATCCAAGGGATACAGGTGTGCCGTTTCGAAGGGACACGTGCACCCCCACGTCTATAGCAGCGCTATCAACAATAGCCAAAGTATGGAAAGAGCCCAAATGTCCATCGATGGATGAATGTGGTATATATATACAATGGAGTATTACTCGGCAATCAAAAAGAATGAAATCTTGGCATTTGCAACTACATGGATGGAACTGGAGGATATTATGCTCAGTGAAATTAGTCAGTCAGAGAAAGACAAAAATCATATGACTTCAGTCATATGAGGACTTTAAGAGACAAAACAGATGAACATAAGGGAAGGGAAACAAAAAAGAATATAAAAACAGGGAGGGGGACAAAGCAGAAGAGACTCATAAATATGGAGAACAAACTGAGGGTTACTGGAGGGGTTGCGGGAGGGGGGATGGGCTAAATGGGTAAGGGGCACTAAGGAATCTACTCCTGAAATCATTGTTGCACTATATGCTAACTAATTTGGATTATTTATAGGATTATTATTTACTTGGATTATTATTTGGATTTATTATTTTAAAAAATAATAAATTTAATATAAAAAAAACCCATAAAACTCCTAGAAGATAACACAGGAGAAAATCTAGATGACCTTGGACATTGTGGTTCCTTTTAGGTACCACAAAACATAAGATCCATGAAAGAAATCACTGATAAGCCGGACTTAATCAAAATTACAAAACAATTCTGGTCTGCAAAAGGCAATATTAAGAGAATTAGAAGACCAGCCATGGATTCGGAGAACATGTTTGCAAAGACACATCTGATGGAGAACTATTACCCAAAATGTATCAGGAACTCTTGAAACTCAATACTAAGACAAACCACCCAATTAAAAACTGGGCCAAGGTCGTCACCAGACATCTCACCAAAGAAGATATGCAGGTGGCAAATAAGCATAGGAAATTTTTTTCTACGTCGTATGTTATCAGGGAAATGTAAATGAAAACACCCATAAGATACCAATGCACACCAGTTAGAATGACCAACAGCTGGCACAGGAACGACAGCAAATGCGATCAAGGACTCTCGCGCACTGCTCGTGGGAACGCAAAATGGCACAGCCCCTTTGGAAGACAATCGCAGGCTTCTTACAAAACTCAGCATGCTCTGGTAAGTATGATCCGACAGGTATTTTCCTGGGCATGTGTCCAAAGGAATTGAAAACGTATGTCCAGGGGCGCCTGGGTGGCTCCGTAGGTTAAGTATCCAACTCTTGGTTTCAGCTCGAGTCAGGATCTCACGGTTTCATGAGTTCAAGCCCCACATCGGGCTCTGCGCTGGCAGCTCGGCGCCTGCCTGAGATTCTCTCTCTCTCTCCCTCTCTCTCTCTCTGCCCTTCCCCCACTCGTGCTGTCTCTGTCTTTCTCAAAATAAATAAATAAACTTAAAAAAAATTAAAAAAAAAAAAGAAAAAACATATGTCCACACAAAATGCCGTACATGGATATTTAGGAAAGATTTACTCATAATTGCCAAAACCGGAAGCAATCGGGGCATGAGGAGACACATCAACTGGCACATACAGACAGTGGCAAGCCATGAAATGACAGAAGGAAATTTCAAACGCGCATTACCCAGTGAGAGAAGCCAATGTCAAAAGGCTACTTACTGTACGATTCCAAGCATACGACATTCTGGAGAAGGCACACTACGGAGATGATAAAAAGAGCAGTGGTTGCCAGGGGTGAGAGCGGGCACATGAGATGAAAAGGCAGAGCTTAAAATATTTTGGGGGCAGCGAAGATACTCTGTGCATCATAATGATGGATATATGTTCCCATGACTTTGTCTAAACCGGTACGATGTACGTCAGCAAGAGTAAACCCGAGGGTAAACTCCGGACTTTGGGAGATGATGATGCGTCAGTGTAGGTTCACCCACGATAAAAAATGTGCCCCTCGGTGAGCGACGCTGATGATGGGAGAGGCTATGTATGTGTGGAAGCAGGGAGGGGGTAAATGGGAAATCTCTGTCGCTTCCTCCCAATTTTGTCGTGGACCTAAAATTGCTCTAAAAAGCCAAGCCGTTAAAATAATAATAATAATATAATAATAATAATAATAATAATACTCTAGTAATTGAACTACTATCCACTATTACTATTGTTTTGAAATCTTGTCTAGAACTTGAGAGGGGACGCCCGCCCCCACCATTGCCCTGGGGCTGCTTCAGCTTCCCTTCCAACCTGCTGTTCCTGCAGCGGTGTGCAGGGATTGGCCTGCACTGTGTGGACACGTGACCTGCTCTACCAAGTCCCGTCCACCCCCACCCCTTGAGGTGTTCAGATTACTAAGACACCCTCAGCAATCTGAATTTTAAGGTTTGAAGGTCTACAGGAACTTTTTCTTGCTTCCTGGAGGAGGGGCCTGCGGAAACTACTGAGATGTCTGCCAAGGTTATGTACAAAAGCGTGTGCCCCCAAATGCATCCAGAGGTACATTTGGCGGGGGTGGGGACTAAGGAGGGCACGCGTCATGATGAGCACCGAGTGACGTATAGAATTGCTGACCCACTGTATCCTACGCCTGAAAGCCATGGGACACTGGAATTTAAAATAAATTTTAAACAAGCAAACAAACAGGGGTGCCTGGGTGGCTCAGTCGGTTGAGCGACTGACTTCGGCTCAGGTCATGATCTCGCGGTGTGTGGGTTCGAGCCCCGCGTTGGGCTCTGTGCTGACAGCTCAGAGCCTGGAGCCTGCTTTGGATTCTGTGTCTCCCTCGCTCTCTGCCCGTCCCCCGTTCGCGCTCTGTCTTTCTCTGTCTCAGAAATAAACATTGAAAAAAATTAAAAAAAAAAAAAAAAGCATTTCACGGCATTCAAAAATAAGTAACAAAAAGTAAATTTAAAAAGAGGGGAAAAAAAGATGTACATTTCTTCTAGGCCTTTTATGGGTTATGCTGAGTGATGAATGTATTTTTGTTCCCTGTTTCAGCCAACGGTAATTGGATTAAAGCACCAAATAGATAAATACAAGTCCACCAGTTCAAGGTGGCACTTAAGGCAATCTTAAAAACAAGAAACCCCACCGGTCGCTTTGGGAGATTGCTGAGGAACCATTCCTTTATTCTGAAAAATGATAAAGTAAAAAAAAAAAAAAAAAAAAAAAAAAAAAAAAAGTGTTTAATAAAATGTGGCCAAAATTTCCCTTTGCTTTGTGCTTAATCAGCATTGATCCAGCCTCCAGAAGTGTGGCTGAAATAGGCAGGCTGATCGATCTGATTCAGCGCATCGATCTCATTATGACTCCTGCCACGACAGGGCACACGACAAGGACTCTTAGAGTAACAGTACCAGGGACACTGCCCTAAGGGGCCACGGTGGCCACACAGATCTGTACCCTGGGTCTAGTTGGCTTCTCATGGGCAGCAAGGATGACAAACCCTATAAAGGACAAGGGAAGCAAGAGAAGAAAACAAGGGCAAAAGGTAAGGACTTCTCTCTAAATCAGATTCATCCAGAGAGCGCTCTTGGAGGTGAGATTTGGAGACGTGGCCCTAGAATGAGCAAAACCATAGACCCGCAGGCGCAGGAAACGTTCGACGTGATTAAAAACTACGTCATGTCATCTAGGATCTTCATCCCTAACATTACTAGTATACAAAGCCAGGAGCACTAAAATCACAATACCAGTTAACAGGCAAGTAAGCAATAAAAACAAAAGAGAATAAATTTGCAGATGTGGGACCAACGGCAGGATCATCGACAACATCGACGTCGGCAACGCGGACTCCTCCTCACTGATGGACGTGCTCCCTCTGAACCAGGCGCTGTGCTACGTGCCCTATTGAATTCTGACGAACACCAGTTTTTACCCCCACCTCACATGTGAAGCAGCCAGTTACCCCAGATAGGTTAAGTGGCTTTCTAGTAAGTGGCAGACACGGGATTTGAACCCAACTGTGCCTGCCTCAAATCTTGCGTTCCTAAACGCTAGGATGTACTCCCTCTATCAATTCCAATCACAGCCTCAGGAAGAAGTGGCAAATAATGAGGAAAAACTCTTGGCATTTTATTTCCAATGATAAAAAAAAAAAAAAATCATTTCTTCCAGAAACGGGGCTGGCGCGTAATCGGTATTTGCCACATGCTATCAAGCTCATTTTCACAACGGTAATATCTATGTGACAACCAGGGATAAAAAGCGATATCCTCTGAAAGCGAGGCCACAATCCAGTTAAAATAAAAAACGTCTCAAGCAAGGTACGCCTTAATTTAATTTGGGTCTTGGAAAACAGCTTGCCCAAAAATGACTTTTGCAAGTCACGTAGAGTATTTCAATCTGTCATTCTATATTGACCTTCACAGGACGGAAATATATTGCACTAGACTTGCCAAACTTATGAGAATGATATTAAACTTGGTGATATTTTTTAAATCTTATTGTATATCCACTCTGCTTTTTACTTCACTGTGTATAATTCTTGAAAGTGTGGATATTACCAAGCATTCCTAGATATATACCAGTTTTCTTGCTAATTAGAATTCATTGAGGTTGATTCAATAAATCACCGTAAAGGTAGAATGTCTGTTCAAACACGATGCGGACGATCACGTATTCAGAAGAGTGGTCTCAATATTTTGATGATGCCTAGCAGATTTGACTTTAAGGTTTTATGGAACTGTGTTTTAAGATCTAGCAGTTTATTAGCATTTGCATCGGCACGTAGAATTTGGAATAGCTTACTTTAATTAAATCTTACATCGTTGAGTGTAAGTCTTCGATAATCTATCTGTCCTATTTCAATTTGCAACCTTCAATAATATCATAATAGAAATTAATCTTCTTTAATGGGGGGTACCTTTCACTTTGCTGGCCAACGCGGAACTCAGGTCTGCAGGGTACATTCTGCCCGTTTCACTCCATAGTCCGCATTCTTCACTAACTTCCAGAATAATCAATTGCTTAAATAATTAACGATATGTCCCTGCAAAATAACATTTTGCTAATCTTAAGAATACTCTCACGGAAACATGGGGACATGCGGTATGCATCGTTACCACCTTCCGGAAAGGTGGAAACTTATACATGATGGTACTTTAGTATTTCTTACCCGGAAAGTTCAAAAACTGTAAAGTACTTTATAACTGCAAATAAAATAATTGAGCTCTTCTTGTCAGAGTGAAGACGCTCTTTTCCATGTTAATAGATGACGCTAACCCCATTATCATCTGTTTGTGTTTTTTTAAAAAGGCTTTTGCATACAGATATGTATAAACATCAAAAGGAAAATGTTTTCTTTTTTCTTAACTTATTTTTTGTTTCCCGAGAGGGAGGGAGAGAGACAGCAAGTGAGAGAGAGGCAGAGGGAGAGGGAGGGAGAGAGAGAGAATCTTGACCTTGGGGCTTGCTCTCAGAACCATGAGACCATGACCTGAGCCAAAATCAAGAGTCAGACCTGACTCTGAGTCAGATCATGACCTGAGCCGAAGTCGGACGCTTAACCGACCGAGCCACCCAGGTGCCCCTTTAATGTTTATTTTTAAGAAAGAGAGAGAGTGTGTGAGTAGGAGAGGGGCAGTGAGTAGGAGTGGGAGACTCAGAATCCGAAGCAGGCTCCAGGCTCTGGGCTGGGAGCACAGAGCCCGACACGGGGCTCGAACTTACCAACTGCAAGATCATGACCGGAGCCGAAGTTGGACACTTAACAGACTGAGCCCCCCGGGCACCCCTGGAAAGATTGTTTTTAGCTTTATGTAGTTTTTTTTTTTATAATTTTTTTTTTTAACATTTATTTTTGAGACAGAGAGAGACAGAGCATGAACGGGGGAGGGACAGAGAGAGAGGGAGACACAGAATCGGAAGCAGGCTCCAGGCTCTGAGCCATCAGCCCAGAGCCCGACGCGGGGCTCGAACTCACGGACTGCGAGATCGTGACCTGAGCTGAAGTCGGACGCTTAACCGACTGAGCCACCCAGGCGCCCCAGCTTTATGTAGTTTTTTAAGTAGGCTCCATGCCCAACGTGGGGATCAAACTCACCATCCCGAGATCAAGAGTCACATACATCACCACTGAGGTAGCCAGGTGTCCCCTGGAAAGATTTATTTTTAAAGAAAGCCGTAGTACAGTAACTGAAGTATATGATGTCTCAAGAGAAGTGTCAGAGATTGAGAGAGGATTTGGTGATGTCACAAGTGGCAATCACTAGGAAGTGAAGTGAAAGAACATACAAAAAACCAAAAACAAAAAAGTAATTATTAACTCTAGGGGAAACAGAAATTGTCCAAAACAAGAAACGTTTACTCCCTAGCGTGGCCCTCGATAGCATTTAGCAGTGATAATGCACACTGAATATTAATTTAAAAATTCTAACATAACTAGTAAGCAAACGAAGGCATGGGTATTAGGGATAGACACAAGTCTTGACCTTCTTTAGGGAAAGTCAATAGAGAATTTTCCAAACTAAAATAATACTAATACTAAGAAGGAAAAAGAAAAGAAGGAAGAAATTTTTAAAAAGTAACTGTACAGACATGTTACTTACGATAGGGAAGTGAATTCTCATAGACTTCAATAGACCTGTTGGAAACATTTGCTTTTAGGAAAAGGGAAATGGGAAGAAGGGCAGTGTCAAGGGTGAATATTCGTCACCTTCCAGAATTTAATGTTTGAAACTGTGATTGGTGTAACCTTCCCACACAGAATCTGCATTATAGATGAATGTATTTTATTTAAGAGGACAAAGTAGAAAATCCAAAGTTTAGTCTGTGGACAACCAGTCAAAGTTCAAGCCATTCAGAATTTTTAATAAGCTATGCTCTCATTCCATCAAAAATGAAACGCATGCTTTCCACCACATAATACAACTTCCCTTTGCGACTAAAATTTCTAACATCGTACACGGTTTTAGTTCGCATGGGCATTTTAGCAATCAGTGAGCCCAGACAATGGAAGAAAAGCGTAGGAGCCAGGTTCTTCAATCGTGGTTTTATTTATTTATTTTTTAATTGTTTCGGAAGTAAACTCCACCCCCAACGTGGGGCTCGAACTCACAGTGCCACGATCAACAGTTGCATGCTCCACGACGGAGCCAGCCAGGCGTCCCTAAACTTGGTTTTACTAGCGCAATGGAATCGTAACTTCCCGAATTCAATACACAAAACAAAACATCGTGAAGTTTGAGGATCAAAAAGCCATCCACAGGATCTACTTGCATTAAAATCACTTCGTGTCATGAAGCCCGTGACTTCATTAGGTTTCAATCCTATGATGTGCAACAATACACATTCAGCCGCATGTATTTGTGCACTAATTCAATAACTAGACAACGTTCATCAGGTATTCCTCCCACGGGGATTCAGGAATAAGTGATGTAGCTAAGGTGTCTGGCGTCTGTCTCAAGATTCTGCTCGTCCACTCATGAGATTCTACAGTTCTCCGGAAAAAAAAAAAAAAAAAAGAAAATTCCCTTACCTGCATTTTTGTCTTCCTCAGTCAAACCATATTCTCAAAATACGATCACTAGAAGGGTCTCTTTATTTCAAAGTGAAAAACCTCCTGGGGCGCCTGGGTGGCTCAGTTGGTTGAGCGACCGACTTCCGCTCAGGTCATGATCTGGAGGTTTGTGAGTTCGTGCCCCGCCTCCGGCTCTGTGCTGACAGCTCAGAGCCTGGAGCCTGTTTCAGATTCTCGTCTCTCCTCCTCTCTCTGCCCCTCCCATGCTCCTGCTCTGTCTCTCTCTGTCTGTCAATAATAAATAAACGTTAAGGGAAAACAAATTAATTCAATAAATAAATAAAAGTGAAAAACCTCCTTTCATTGAGGTACCTTTGATTAGAGAGAATAATAAGAAAATGGACCCCTCCATAGTCATGCAAAGCCTTCTTTCCAGGGTATTCTTAACATAGCTTACTTGGAATCGAGAATTCTTTTGCCTCCAGAAATAATACTGCAATGGGGGAAAATGATCTTTTACAAGTGTGTTTGGTGTTCCTGGGAAGCTATGGGTTATTTATTTTTTATCGACGATATTCACACGTGTGTATTTACACATGTAAATGTACTCAAGTCCTGTTTTGTGCGCTAATACGTGGTCAATGGGAGGGGTAAGAAGTGTCTTTTCGAAAAGCGCACACTGAGTACTAAGACCTGTGCCCAGAGGCTTCGTGGAAGCTTATTTTCCAGCATAAAATTTGATATTTGATGGTATATTATGTTCTCATTCCCATCAACATTTTTTGCATGAACTGCATTATGCACAGCCAAGAATTTTTGGAGGTGTACTAATTAAATCTCATTTCTATGAACAATTTGCTGAAGGGTAAAATGCCGCCCCCACCCCCAATAAAGAGACTTTTTCTTGTGAGGTCATTTCAGCGTGAATCTACCAAGGCCTGTGAAAATAAAAAGCTTTGGGAAAATAAACTTCCTAAAACCATTATTTTGACACAAATACCACACTTCAAAAGAGGCTAACCTGGACAGGCTGTTTCTTCGGCACATTATTCTAAATGGAAGACTTCCTCATTTTAAAAGAAAAGGGACTTCTCCGCAAATGTCCTTTTCTGAAACGTGGGAGAACAATTTCCTTTCCAAAGTAGGTTTCGCACAGTCTCTGTGATCACACCTAAATTATTAATTTGGTTAATCAGTGCATTCCCTTCCCAGCAATCGTAGAGGGAGCCTGGCCCTACTCCCGCCCCAAAATTTCACGCAATATTAATTAGTACATTTTTTATTTTAAAATGAAAACAATTATTAGGCGCAGTCCGCGCCCAATTCTCTTCTACAAGATACAGGAGGCAAGCTACTTACATACCACAAACGACAACAGCAACAAAAATCGGGGTCTTTCATTACAGTTCACACAAAGGGCTCCGGTCAGTAGCTCCACTGCCTACACAATCTGCTATTTCTAACTGAGCAACGATGGCCACCCACACCCCCAGACTCCCCACAAATAATTTCTCGAAGGTGTATAATTAGGACACCTGTCTCAAATGCTTTGATGGGCTTTTAGTTCATTTCTTGGGAGAAGGGCGCTGGCTGTTCCTTTTTTAATCAAAGCTACTTCGCCAAATTGCTTTGCGATCAGACCTCAGAATATTAGCAAAAGTCTGGCGCTGGCCTTGTCACCGATTTGAATATTAACAGCGATAGTTTTACAGCCGCTCCATTGTGAGGAACGCACTGAAACTCCCACAATTCAGCCATCATTTCTTTCCTTCCTCAGCTGGCCCTGGCCCTTGGAATGTTTGCGTGGTGTCACCGTGAATGTGCTCAGAGCAGAGTTATATGGCATCATTTGGAGAAACATTGCGTTAATAACCAGAGTTCAAGGGCAAAGGATATAAACGGAGCAAATTACAAGTCTGAACAGATATATAGCTTTTGCTAAAAGGGACACGGGCTGCCACTTTATTTACTGGGCACTGGTGCACTTGCCAAGGTGCCGAGACACACGAAGGCATTTTTAAACGACCGCATCACAGCTTAAGGAAAGAACACACATTTTCAGACGGGAAGGAAAGCTAGTGCAGGGATCCACGATTCTGAGTTTCCTAATGAGAGACTACGATTCGCCATAAAGTACCTTAAGTTCCTGGGGTAATTTCACAGATGATAATATCATTTTAGGTGTCACAATGGAGGGAAAGCGGAAGCCTGCTGGTAACCTAAATTCAGTAGATCATCCCAAACTGCCCCTTAGCCCGGTTTTGTCAGGCATTTCTTGCTAGGATTATTTTGACCAGGGGGTACCATCCTAGTGCAAAATGAGCACCACGAAAGGGTGATTTGTAAAAATGCTAGATTTTATTTTAATATGCTGACTAGAGGTATTCTTAGTAATTAAATAAATGGGGAGCTAAAAATTTAAGAGGGGGGAGTAAAATCAATGTTTAGAAGAGAACAGAAGTATAACTTCATTAATAATCAAAGTAAAAACCAAAGAAATAATCATGCCCACCACATTGCCACATGTTTTTTATTAGTCTTCTTGGTAACACTGTGCATACTGTAAAACATGTGATCCAATATTTTCCTCTGCATAGGGTTAAACGCTACCACTTTTTACTTTCTCTTCTTTTCTTTTCTTTTTTTTTTTTTTGTAAAGCAATTGGGAAATTATTGTAAAATTGTATCAAAGTGTTCATTCATGGCCTATTTATATTTACTCCACTTAAAAAGTTTATTTGAAAGTAATCCATTAACTTAAAACATGGAAATGTTGCCTTAAGATGTTCCTTACTGTATTATTTACTTTACCAAAAGCCAGAAGCGACCTAAGTATCCAACAACGAGGAAATGGTTAATCAAATGATACGTACATTCAAGGAAATATTAAGCTCTTCTTAAAACTTTTTAATATGGTTATTTTCTACTAATATTAACAAGTCCTTTTCACATAACATATGAAAAAAAAAACCCACAGGATTCAAATGAGTTCTTCTGTAAGTATTTAAGCCTACATAAAAGCAATTCTAGAAAGAAACACAAATGAATTTAATTTATGTGTGCTGTTTTCTTAGCGGGGGGCAGATATGCAGTCCATGCTAGTGTATGGGATTATTAAGTTTCTTAAATTTTTCAACTCTTACCCTGTGAAAATATAGCATTTAACAGGGAAATGCATGGACCAAGGTTCTTTCTCCCCCTGACTCATCTTCAACCACAATGAGATAAAACACACCTCTGTGACAGGATTCAATTTCACTTAATTGCTATTTTCAACATGGCTTCTATTTTCTTTTTTTCTTTTTTTTTTTTAAACATTTTTATTTATTTTTGAGACAGAGAGAGACAGAGCATGAACGGGGGGAGGGCCAGAGAGAGAGGGAGACACAGAATCGGAAGCAGGCTCCAGGCTCTGAGCTGCCAGCACAGAGCCTGATGCGGGGCTCGAACTCACGGACTGTGAGATCGTGACCCGAGCGAAGTCGGACGCTCAACCGACTGAGCCACCCAGGCGCCCCTACATGGCTTCTATTTTCTTAATGGTTGTAGTTGCTAGGCCAGTAGGGATGGTGGCTATTCTAAAGCACAATGATATTGAATAACATTCCCATATTAAAAAAAAATAAAATAAAATCCCATTGCTTTCTCTCAACTGCTTTGCTAGAGGTAAAGAATCAGCTCATGGGCAGGACCGACTGACTTCTTGACAGGAGATGGCATTAGCTAGAGTGCTGCGGTTGTACAGGAGGAAATGCTAAGTGAATGGACCTGTCCTTCTGTTGCCAAAGAGGAGTCTGGAGGATACAATAGCTCTCTCGACCAGCTCCATTTCCATGGTGGTTCGTGACATATTTTTTCCTGTTATCCCTCCGTCTGCTTCAATCCCTCCTCTCAACCTAATGAGTTTTTAAAAGGACACTTCTTAAATCCCATAGCCTGACACAATGTGCTGTCATCTTTTTGCAAGGATAAACAAAACATATTCAAAGTGCTCATGACTTTTAAGGACGGAAAAGCTAGACAAATTATGAAAATTTTACACATTCTAGAGTGCAAAATTATCTCTAGAATACATTCTCGTATTTTATATTCTCTTTGAGCTCAAGCGGGTTTTTTTTTTTTTTTTAGCATCTGATATCCAATTGTCTTATATTTTTATCCGGAACAGACCCTCTAAAGTGCATTGTCTCCCCGCCTCCCCATTTTTTTTCTGTTTTGTTTTGTTTCTTGAAATCTATGTTCCATGATTTTACTGTTGCCTGAGATAAGAGAATGCAACTGTTCGGCTCTGATTTCATTTTTTCCCCCCCTCAGATAACCGATAGGGCATCATTCAGACAAATGACCAACAGGACTTGAAAACTGTTGGGGAGGCTCAGGGATTGCTCCGATGGCGACACGATTTGTCAAACATCGGCCCTAAACGAGGCGAGGCTCTGCGCCCTCCGCTTGCCCGGAGTGCGTCTTCCTTTCCCCCACAGCGATATAATAGAAACTAATCTTCAAAATCTAAACATTCCGAGCCGGGTCCTTTTGTGCCGGCCTCTCGCTCTCTCCGCCCAGGGCCCGGAGCCGCGGAGCGCGCTCGTGTTTACACTCGCCAGCCCCCCCGCTGCTCGGACCCGGGCCGGCGGACAGGCCATCCATCATCCGCCCTCCTCCCGCCGGGCGCCGCCGCCGCGGCCAATCGGGCGGCAGGTGGGGCGCACCTGCGGGACGGCCCGCCGCTCCCCTCGCCGCGCTTCGCCGGCTGGCCTTGCCCTTGCGGCCCCCCCCACCCCCACCCCTCCGCGTTCTCCGAGGCCGGAACCCGGCAGGTACGTTCGGCCCACGGCGACGGCGCGCGCGCCTGGCCCCGCCGCTGGCGCCCAGGGCGGGAGGGGGCGGGGGGCCTGCAGGAACGCGGAGGGGACGCGTCCTCCCCGACTGCACACGCCTGCCTTGGATTGGCCTGCCCTCCGTGCGTGCGGACACACGGGCCCTCACTGGGTTTCGTCTCTAAACGAGTGGAAGAGTGAGAACGCTTACCTTTGGAAGGGACCACTAAGGGAGAAACACATTGGAGTGATAACACTTCGTTGCCTCCGGTCTGTG
Source organism: Panthera uncia (assembly GCF_023721935.1). Classification (NCBI taxonomy): domain Eukaryota; kingdom Metazoa; phylum Chordata; class Mammalia; order Carnivora; family Felidae; genus Panthera; species Panthera uncia. The sequence goes on from NW_026057582.1 coordinate 129,533,296, forward strand.
CCTTTGAGAGCACGGACCCGTGGTGGAGTTTGCAAGCCCAAGGCTGAATTCAGCATGGCCCCGGGCGGACTTCAGGCGGCAAGCCGCCCCCAGACCGAAGTGCACCGCATGAACACAGTGCTAGTTAGTAACTGATGTGCACCGGCTACACAAACTACTCCAAGCAAGAACCTAACCTGGATCTCAAGGGCCGTTTCAAAAAAAAAAAAAAAAAAAAAAAAAACTTTTAAAAAAATAAAAAAAAAAAAAAAAAAAAGGAGCAGAGCTAATCTTAGTGCAATCACCTTGCCTTTAAGGACGGGGCTAAGTTCCTTGGATCATCTGAGAAGGCAGCCACCACGAGTCCTGCTAACGTGGTATGGATTTTATAACCGGACTCCATTATTCCTTCTGGTGCGAAGGATCCAATACATGCACTTTATCCAGTAATTTGAGAACAACTGAGGACAAGCAGAATCCCCACCCCAACCCCCTCACGGTCCAAGAGTGTATCTATGTACATGTCAGTTACATCCAGGCAAGGCCTTGGGGGGCGGGGAGCGGCGGTCAGCCCTACCAGGGGCTTCAAGGTTTTCCAGAAAAGCGTGTATCTACAAAATGAAAATAAAAATAAATAACAGCCACCACAGCAGTAAGCATCACCCCCAACCCCTCCACCCGTGGCTTCCTTCTGAATCATAAATCATGAAAGAGAGATCAGTGACTCCAGCTTTCCTGCCCTTAACAACTGGGACTGATAATGCCAAAAAGGAAGAGAAACAAACACGTGAGCCATACTGCTGCCGGAGGAGGGGTGCGCCTGTGAAGTTCCAGGTTTCTCATCTGTCTGGCGAAGAAGGGTCTCTGATCCTCAGAGTTGGTGGTTCTCAAACCTGGCTTGGCATGAGACTCACCTGGATTTGTGGGGCTTTGGGGCTTTTTATGTTTTGTTTTGTTTTTATTTTGGTTTTTGTTCTGTGTTTAATTAATTCCCACCGCCTAGAGCAGCATTCTGGTTCTACTGGCCTGGGGCGTGGTCTGAACAGAAGTACTTTAGAAAAACCTTCCTTGTCATTGGAATGCGCAGCCCTCCAGCTGCACATTCCAATACTGTTCTGTTTCATGGGATCCGTGGATAGGATTCATGGGCTATTACCCTGGCCTGTTTCGTGGGATACAACTGCCCCCCCCCCCTCCACCCCTCCCCGCTCAAACACACACAGTCCACACTGAGTTGACCCAGTCTCTTTTTTTTGGCCTTGCATCACTTACTCTTATTAGCCTTCTGGTCTGTGTATTCCAGGTGTTAGAAATTTGCCACCCCTCATTTTAACACCTTGATAGCGGGGTTTGTTATTATTATTATTATTGCATTTATGTTTTCATTATTATTTAAAATCCTGGCCTGGGGCAGGGTGGAGAGCCAGGGGATGCGCGTTTTGCTTGCCGGGGGAACTTCGAAGCTGAAAACATTTTTTCCCTGAACTTGGGGAAAGTTCCTCCTTGCGCTCCAGTTTGGTTGGTCGGCTTCAGGCCCACCTGAGCGACCTCAGATTGCCTTCCTAAGTCCGGCTCCACACTTAGTATGAGCAGAGCATTCTTCTTGTTCACCAAAGTGGAACTGGAATTTCTCTTTCCCTGCGTTTTTCTCGCTCTCCGTGGCCAGCCGTGCTGCATTTCTGGATTATGTTGTACACTTTTCCTTGAGAGATAGATGATCTGTTCTTTGATTAGACACCCTGACCTTTTACGGGCGTTGATCATTGATCTTGATCTGGGCTGGATAGAAAGCTCTTGACTCTGAAAAGTTACTCTGCTGCCAGCACCACAGGGAAATTCAATTTCTGCATCCGTGTAGCCACGGCAGTAGGAGCTCCTCAATTAGGATTTCTCTTGTTATGATTTTACTTTTATTAAGCAAGCTGCAGCCTCTGTTTTCCAGCCCTAGCTTTTAGTTACAGTAATCAATTTTTCAGTGTAACTGGCTGTAATTGTTGGCTTGGATATTAAGCTTTCATGGGCTTAGACATAGTGTGTTCCCATGAAGGGGCTTCTCCATACCTCGCAGACAGATGGGTAATAATAGCATACATTAATACCTCCACATTGGTTTATGTGTGTTTGACCACAGTGCAAGCGTAATTATTTTTGCCCAGTAAAAGCTATTAGAGATCTATTTGGTAGGTTTTACGATCAATAGCTCCTGTGATATTTGTGTAGCAGCCACAGAATAATCAATTGAAGGTCATATAAAGTAAATTACCATCCTCCTATAATGATTCTTTTTTCGAGATGAGAATCGGGTTTTATTATTTTATCAGGAGCCTCTCAGCGATGCATGCTCTGTCTGTTTGAGAAAAAGAGATATAAAAGTTGTGAGCGCGGTGTTTTGAACACGGTATTAATATCCATTACTGGAATTTATGTTATTGGATTATTGAATTAGTGGATTCACACTGGAATTCCTTCAAAACCCTTTCTTATGTACTCAGTGACACAGTTAATAACAGTCGGGAGCAAATGGACGTCTTTTGCTGCATGGTGGAGTGAGTCACTTTGCAAAAGTCAATCTTTGTAGCTGTCTCTTTAAAGCAAATTTAGAGTTGGTTAAATGTGTTATATTGACAGTGTGACCGAGCTTCTCTCTTCAAACCCTTTTGGAGAGTGACTGGTGAACTAAGCAGGAGATAGAGGCTGGGATGCTGAATACTCACGCGCTGTCCGCCGGTAGCTCAAGGTGAAACTGGGGGTGAGGTGGAGCCTGGGGAGGGGCTCGGGGCACCTGCCTTCCAGAGGGGCGGGGGGCGGGAGGGCGCTCTCCATCACCGGGGATGCCTAACCTGGATTTCAGACCTGCACTGCGAGCCGGAGCAATGGCTGTGTCTCTATAAAAGATTGCAATTTGCCGACCGGAGGCATGCAATCCCCCAACTGTCTTAAAGGGACCCATTTTCAGAGTTTAGCCTTTCTTTTTGTGGGTGCAATCAGTTGTGCACTGAAAAACTGCAGCCACAGTTGGATAACTGCAGGCACAACAGGCCACAAGGGGCCTCTTTGCTCCAAATTTTGTACCTGCAACTAATTGCACTTACAGAAAATGGGAGTGTGGTAGGAGCTTTTTTAAAAATTGGGGCCAGTAAATTCTCCATGGAGGGAAGAGGCAAGGAGAGAGACAATTACTCACTTTCTTAAAGACAAAGGCGAGTAGAGACATCTTTTTCTTCACACGTTCCATGTAGACTGTGGAGCGTGGTTCGGGGAGCCAAATACTAGGCACCACAAGTACCCTGATCATTTGGGACATAGCCTGGCAATCAGTATGGGACATAATATGTTGCAAAGTACAGTAGGAAAGATATTGGTGAGTTTAAGACGACCAAGTCCGGTGATAAATTGACGAAGAGTTTTAGAAAAATGGCGAAAGGCATTTTCTTTCCTTTAGAGAAATGTTTTTTTTTTTTTCCCTTCTAAATTTTTTTTTTTCGTTTATTCATTTTTGAGAGACAGAGAGAGACAGAGCATGAGCAGGGAAGGGACAGAGAGAGAGGGAGACCCAGAATCTGAAACAGGCTCCAGGCTCTGAGCTGTCGGCACAGAGCCCGACCCGGGGCTCGAACTCACGAACTGTGAGATCATGACCTGAGCTGGAGCCAGACGCTCAACGGACTGAGCCACCCAGGAGCCCCTAGAGAAATGGTTTTTATTGCTGTTACTTCTTATTCACTCTGGGGGTGATTCACACATAAGTCAAGAGAGTAGTGCCTCTAGATTGTAATGACGTGGTAAATCAGGGAGCATATATAAATGCATATATATAATACATGCTTATGTATTTATACATATAGAAAAGCATTTATACAAATTATACATGTACTTTACATACACACATATATATGCAGGTGAACATATACATACGTGTGTGTGTGTGTGTGTGTGTGTGTGTGTGTGTATAGTCAATTTACTTTTTTATGAGCTTAAGGAAAGGACATTCTTGGCCTGGATCACCCCCTAGTCCCTATGGCTGAAACTCTGTCTAGAGGGGCTTATGGAGCTATGGCACAGGGACCTCACTCTACCATCTGTTGGGTGCAATGTGGTGACAAGCTAAGCCTGACACCAAGAACTTATTTTCCAGCTTTTGCAGATGCCCATACATTAAGCACATCGTCGGGAAATTGGAAACCAAATACAAAACAAGGTCGGAAATTTGAGATAGCATTCCTACAGGAATAATTATGAAATATAATTGTATCTCAGTAACGAATTTAAGAACCAAACGGAACAGGAACAGGTTTTGGTGTTCTTTACAGTTCCCAGGAAACTGATAAGGAATAGTGAGTATGCTCAGAGTGAAAAACTAAAGAAGTCCAAGATACCATGGTAGACCAGTCTTGGAATAAGACAAGGAAGGGCCAGGAAAAAAAGAAAATTAAGGATCAAGAATTATCCCTTGTCCCTTCTAACTTACTTACTGTCTCCATATCACAACTTGGGCATACATCACATTTTGAAATCTGGATACTTTTTCCCGTTGAACACTGCCGGAATGAATGATTGATTAGGTTCTTCCACAACCGTAAAAATAGGTTCTTAATGTAAATATAAATGTCAAATTCAACAATGTACTGGCATTGTTTTCATCTAGATACGTTGGCCCAGGACTCTAGTCTCCAGGAAAAATGTCTTCGAGAGAAGGGCCACTGGAAACGGAAATGAACCCTTGTTAAGGACCACCCAACCTGCTGCAGGTTGGGAACATTCGAGAGTGTGGAGCTGCCTCTTTATTTTTCCCCATCTTCCTTTTCATGACGCCTTATAACATGAAGCTTCCACAGTTGCCCTTGGGAGGGTCAGACCTCTGTAGTCAAACCTTGGAGAGACACAGCTTTGGTTCCACATTTCAGAAGAGGACCAGGGAACTTGGAGAGAGTTTGGAGAAGAGGAATCCAAAATGGTAGAAGCAATAGAAGGTTGATATGTGTAGAGTGTGATTTGTTTTACAGAACAGGAATTTCATAAGGGCTCTTACCACTGTTCTGTAGCTCCTCCCAGTTTCCCCACTATGCTGGATCTCCATGACAATAAAAATCCTGTGCCTCACCCATCTCCTGAAACTTCTAGTTTACTCTAAGCTGACCTCGCTGCTGCAAATGTCACCTGGAAGATAGATGTCATCAGTTGGGAGTCTGTCATCTTTGACCTAGTTTCAAGTATTGAAACGTACCTACGACTGCCCTTGACTTACCTTTTTCCACTAAAATTACAGCTGAGGACAGGTGCCTTCTGTTTTCAAAGGCCAGTCCTTTTACTTAGGTTCTGAATCCAACCTCCTCGTCTTTCTCAAGGGTTTTGTGGACTTTGGTCCATTACTCTCCTGTAGCCAACGCCCCTTTACTAGCTCCGTTCACCAGCTAAACAATACAAACACCCAAACAAAAAAGCAAACACGCAAACACAACTCAAATTCTGGCTCTGGCAAAGGATGACAGTTGATCTCCGATGGCCATCATTCCTTTTTTTCCCTTAATTAAAGAACCTACGTATTTAGCTAAGTCCATAAACACTTGGAAGAGACAACAGTTTCCAGCCTCTCTTGCACCTGGGTTTGGCCACGGGATCGAGTTAGCAGAGGCAGCGGCTCAGCCTCCTGGAAGCATCCTCAAAATGGGAGGACTTGAGCTTGTTTATCACTCCCTCTCGTGTTTCTGTTGACATGGCTGTAAGGTAGCAGGACCTGGGGCCCTGGTGTTTGGGGAGCCACCATGGCAGCCCAGAACTTCTTACTGCCTCACGTAAAGGGGGAGAAAATAAACGTCTAGCAAGTTGTTGTAGGGTTTTCTATCATACGGGGCCCTACCCGATATGCTAGCATTCCCTTGATCCCTCATTTCCCTAAAACTACCGCCACTCCTTCGTCTTCCTTCCAGGTCCAAGTGTTTTGATTCATCCACATATACAGCCTCCATAGCCTCCCTCCTTTTGGGTCTCAACCGATTCCGGTGTTTCTCTCATCATCATGCCTACAAGAAATTGCTTGTGCGAAGCCCCATGCCAGGCTTGATCCCACAAACCATGAGATCGTGACCTGAGCCAAAAATCCAGTTGGACACTCAACCAACTGAGCCACCCAGGCGCCCCTCTCAAGTCTCTTTTTTGTAAGATTTTGTGATGTCACACTCTCCTATACTTTCTTTGGCCTCACAGGTCACTGCCCTTTGGTCTCCTTTGCAAACCTACATTTCCTTTGCCTTCTCCATCACTCTTCCTTTGGTTTCAGAGGCGTTTTTAACTCAACGTGTCCAAAAGAGGAATCCTGATTCTCTTGCTGCCCAAACCTGTTCCTACCTCAATCTTTCTCATCTTAGTAAATCATCTTAGTAAATTCTCTAACTGGAAATATGGGAGTCCTCTTTGATTCATCTCTTTACCTCACTCTTCAAAACCCAAATCTCTGAGCAACTGTGGTTGGTTCCATCTCAAGCATCAACACTGCACGGATCTGTTTCTGTCCATCCTTCCTTCTGCCACACTCATCCAAGACATCGTCCTCTTTCTCCTGGGCTATGGAACAGCATCTGATCGGCTTTTCCCAACTTTCACCATTGCCCTGTTCCAAACTCTGCAATGGATTGATATTACACGGAGAATAGAATCTCAACTAGTTAACATGGATCCTGTGGCCCTACACAACGTTGTTCCTTCTCACACTGGGCTTCTCCTCAGTTCCTCGGAGGGGCCAAAGTTTTCCCCACCTCAGGACCTTTGTGCGAGCTACTCCCTCTCACTCACAGTCTCCTCCATCAGGGCTTCTTGTGGTTGGCTCTTTCTTACCCTTCTGATTTCTCGTGAAGTGTTATTTCCTGAGCAAAACCTTCACTGGCCACCTTATTTAAGGAGGCACTTACTTATGCATGCTGATCCTTTCTTGCTCTCCCCTCTTTAATTCCTTTAGAGCAATAATTATTCTTTTTCAAGTAATAATTTCTGGGATGTAGTGGTCCAGTGAATTCTTCAAGACTTTTTAAACAGCTTTCTGGAGGTATTCCTTATATACCATGAAATTCACCTGTTGTAAGTGTGCATTCAATATTTTATACTTTAAGAAAACTTAAAGAGGCGTACAACCATTGCCATAATTCGAGAACGGTTCCTTCATGCCCTTTGAGAGTCACTCCTCATTCACAGGCCCAAGCAACTACTAATGTACTTTCTGTGTCTATAGACTTGCCTTATGTGGACACATCACATAAATGGGTTCGTTTAACATGTGGTCTTTTGGGGCGCCTGGGTGGCTCAGTCGGTTAAGCGTTCGACTTCGGCTCCGGTCACGATCTCGCGGTTTGTGGGTTTGAGCCCCGCGTCGGGCTCTGTGCTGATGGCTCAGAGCCTGGAGCCTGCTTCGGATTCTGTGTCTCCCTCTCTCTCTGCCCCTCCCCGGCTCACATGCTGTCTCTCTCTCAAAAATAAATAAATATTAAAAAAATTTTTTTTTTAATTAAATGTGGTCTTTTGTACAGAACTTCTTCCAGTTAGCATGTTTTCAAGGTCCATCCTTAAGTGTTACAACACACGTCAGCACTTCTCACTCCTTTTGACTGCCAAATAATATTTCATTGTATGGAGATGCCTCAGTTTGTCCTCCTTATTCGCCAGTTGATAGTCATTTAGGTTGTTCTCATTTGGGGCTATTGCATATAATGTTGTACAGTACTTATAATTATCATTATTTTTAAAGCTTATTTATTTATTTTTAGAGAGAGAGGCTGCAGGGGAGAGGCAGAGGGAGCGAGGAAGAGGGAGCGAATCCCAAGAGGGCTCCACACAGGTAGCGCAGAGCCCAAAGCGGTGTTCCAAGTCTCGTGAATCGGGAGATCGTGACCCGAGCTGAAACGAAGAGTCAGACGCTTCACTGACTAGGCCACCCGGGTGCCCCCGTCCTTCTTACTTCTAACGAAGCATTTAGAAACTTGTTACCTTCATCTCCTCTTAAGGCTGCCACCAGTAACTGCCTGCTTTGTTGTCGGCGTGGGCCTCCCACCCAGCAAATGTCTACCATAGAGTGGATGCTGCGAATGTATTGGTTAAATGAATGAATGATAATTTACTCCGTGTTGATTTCCAAAACTCTCTTAAGGATCCCAGAGCAATTCAGAGGATTGTGGAAGATGGGAGAAGAGTGACATTCTCATTTTTGGATCCCATCAGCTCTGGGCGACATCATCTTCCAAATCGGCCTCCCCTTCTCCTGGTTGTACCAATTCTAGAAATACGAGTCTGGGTTGGATGGAGCCCACATTCCCTCAGGGTAGTTTCCAGTCCATCTCTGACTCCAGAAAGGCTTGGAGCCTCGCAAAACTTACGGAATGTTATTGTACATTTATCTGGAGCTCAGGAGGAGAATCTTTGGAGGCTATAGGGAATGTCTTCCGTATAGAACACATGATGGGGAAACTGCACCTGAAAAGCAAAATAAGGAACAGTTCTTAGATAGGAGTGTGCATGAATCTTGCCAGACCTGGGATCTTGTTTTAGGCTCGAGCCCAAGCAGCTTAATTCATCATCTAGCGGGCAGGATTAAGCAAACTCTGTTCCTCCGGCCGGGGCTAGGGAGACTTGACTCCCAGAAACAAAGAGTTCCCAGCAAACAAAATGGTTCTGTACCACCTGACATAGGCAGAAACTAGCCACTGCTGCAAGGAGCGATGTATCTGTTTAATTGAAACAAGGATATTCTAAACATCCCGCAAGCATGCCCTGGCTGTTAACTTCTGTAAAGAACTGCATTGCCTCTTTATGAAACCATTAAATAAAATTAGAGAATCTGTGAACTGACTATTGGAAGCTACAAGTCCGCAGAGAGAGCTGTGGTGATTGTATCCCGCTCCTCAGGGAAGAAAAGTTCCAAGAAAAAGAGGCTGAGGAAAGCAGGCGAAATACCTGGGGCCTTCGAGAAGCCCAGATTAGGCACATGAGGCCAATGGAGCAGAGGCTGTGAAGGGTCTAGGGTCTCGATAGCCAAGAGGCTCGGAGAGGGAGGGTTGAGCAATTTTCCTCCCATGTGGACAGAATGAACAGATTTTCAGTTTTACTCAATAATTGAAGCCAAACGCTAAGAAGAATGTGCAAATAAATAGATAACCCTGACTCAAACCTTCTATATTGGAAGATAATAAGACAAAGCGGTCTCAAACAATGCAAATGAACTGGGTTTTGAAAGGGTCATTGGAGGGGCGCCTGGGTGGTGGTTGGGCATCCGACTTTTGATTTTGGCACAGGTCACAATCTCATGGTTTGGGAGATCAAACCCTGCATCAGGCTCTGTGCCGACAGCTCATAGCCTGCTTGGGATTCTCTCTCTCTCTCTCTCTCTCTCTCTCTCTCTCTCTCTCTCAAAAATAAAAAAATAAACATAAAAAAAGAAAGAAAGAAAGGGTAATTGGAAAAGCTTTTGATGGGTGGGTCTTGTAGCAAGGTGTTAGCTGGGAAGCTGTCTGTATAAACAGGGCAAGCACAAGAATGAAGAACAACAGAGAAGCTTCTAGAATTAAAGGTAACAGTAAGATGATTTCCCATGGGCTCAGGTTTTCGGGGGCCACCAGAAGGACATTAAGTGTCCAGGGATGAGCCAGCTAGAAATTCTTGGGAAATATCGGGTGCTTACTTAGCATTTGTCACAGCAGGAACCAAAAGCGAGTGAGAGAGGACCTTGAAAAAAGAGATCTAGGGAAGAATCCAGTTGAAGGAGAGAATAGAATTGTTGGGACCGGTGAGTTCGATTGTGGAAAAAAGAATTCCGACCAGGAAACAAAGAGGGGCTGGGCTGATGGCCAGAAAGCTGCGAGCAAACCCAAAAAGTTCTATAACTTTTATTCATTCAGTTAGTTATTCATTTAGTTAGTTCTGTAATTGAATGAATGATGTTACCAGACTTTACAAATACATTTGGAGCCCGCAGAACCCAAAGCACCTTTTCTTTTGGAGGTTCTGTCATCACGCTTTTTCACAGACTAAGACTCAGCACCCACAAAGTATGCTCACTGCCTGCCAGCTCCCAATGTACACAGTTTCTTCCTCCACATTTTCCAACTCTCCTTCCTCGTCAGTCCTTTCCGGTCTTCTCCTCCAAGGGAGAGAACGTCTAGGAACTTTGGTTTAAAATGTCGTATGTGTCGCAGCCCTCACCCCTGTGAAGTCATGGAAAAAAAGATACAAATGCACACACTCACTGACAGACAACTTGTACCAAACTTGAGAACAAGTCTCCCTAATTGGAAGGGTGGCCAGAAAAGGCAAAGCAATCCATCACCCATGCAATGCCATCAGCACGTAAGTTGAAACATTCTTTCTTTTTCCTTTCCTTCCCCCTCCGAATCCCCCACACCCACCGCCTCCCATGAGATCCACCATTTAGGCTCGCTAGCAATAAGATATGCAGCTACAGATTTTTTAAGGCTCTCAGAATTCAGTTCCTCCCTTCTGTTTCTTGCTGATTCATACTTAACGTTTTAGCATAGATAGGCATTCTCTATCTTCCAGAAACCGATAAGGATACGCAAGTGTTGAATACGAGTAATGAAGGGCTACTGAGCCCAAGGTGGAAGATGGCCATAGGGAGTTGCATTGTGGGAGGTGTGATGCCTACCAGAGGAGTCCTTTAAAGGAGTTTTGTAGTCTCTCTATGTGTTGGAGAAACCACATACAGGCAGTAAGATTAGGACCAGCTCTTAATTTTTGCCTAACGGTGTCACTGGTATTAAATACAGTCAAACCTCGGATTGCAAGTGACTTGTTCTGCGAGCGTTCCGCAAGACAAGCAAACACTTCTCATCGGTGTCACCCTGGTAAACGAGTGACGTCGTGCGATAGGAGTCGTACCTGACGCCGAATGTCACGCGGGCACAACTGAGCCAATGGTTCTTCAAATACAAGATACACAAGTGCTTTGGATTACAAGCCTGTTTCTGGAGTGAATTACGCTCCCAAAACAGGGTTATTGGGCAATTGGGGTAAGGCAGTTGGGCATGAAACAGACACCAGCTGAAGCTCTTAGAAGAGATTTTCGGTCAGCTCCCAAGTGGACTCCGAGCGGTGCTCAGAGGGCTGCACTTAGCACTAGGTCTGGATGGACGACACTTGGGTTAAGCACGGGTACGGAGAGGAAACGGCACCAACTGTAACTCGAAGGACCAAGAATATTTTTCTACCAAAGTGATAACTAAATAGCATGTAGTCTATTTCCAGAACCAAAAGAAAAAAAAAAAAAATCTGAGGAACAGTTTTTGATTTGACTGGTAACATGCAAGAAGACGGGTGTAGGGAAACTCACACTCCTCCAGTGTGCCCCTCCTTTAGTCTCACCCCGGTATTGCATTAAAACATTATTTTTTAATGTTTATTTATTTTTGAGAGAGAGAGAGACAGAGCGTGAGTGGGGGAGGAGCAGAGAGAGAGAGGGAGACACAGAATCCCAAGCAGGCTCCAGGCTCCGAGCTGTCAGCACAGAGCCCGAGGCGGGGCTCGAACCCACGAACCGTGAGATCGTGACCTGAGCCGAAGTCGGACGCTTAAGCGACTGAGCCACCCAGGGGCCCCTGCGTTAAAACATTTTTCATGCTCAGCTATGTAGGGTTTTCCCCACCCCAAGCAATTCTCTGCGACACCTGCTGTATGTCCTACAACGTAACTAAATCAGAATTGATTGAGGTACTGTCTACCTGGAGAGGATGTGAGATCCCACAGGTGAAGGGCTCCATCCCAGGAGACTGCCTCCCTCACCCCCCGCTTTGGGTACCATTTGAAAGTCCAGGTTATCACCTATGATTCCCACTGACCGGCTAGAAATCAAAGGTTCCGTGAACCCCTCCTTGGGTTCGCTTTATTGACTAGAGAGCTTCACAAAACTCAGGAAAGCAGTGTGCTTACTGTTTACCGGTTTATTATGAAAAGATATGAAAAAGAATACATCCTCCCTTCCCGGCAACCATCCTCATGGGTTTCCAGCAACGTGGAAGGGGCAATTCCAAGAAAAAGGCCTAGTGGGTATCTGTAAACTTCCAGTGATGGGGATAATTTGCCGACAGCAGACTGAGCAGCGGGTTTCCAAAGATTTCCATATCCTGAATCTACAAACTTGTAAATAATGGCATTTTTTATATGGCAAAATGGCACCTTGCAAATGTGACTGAGGTTCTTGAGATGAGATTATCCTGGATATCCAATGTAATCCAAAGGGTCCCTATAAGAGGGAGACCCAAGGGTCAGACTTCAGAAAGGGATGAGATCAGAGTGTTGTGGGGTCCTGAGTCAAGGAATGGAAGTGGTTTCCAGAAGCTGGAGAAAGCAAGGAAACAGATTTTCTCCCCAGAGCCTCCAGAAGCAACCCAGCCCAGCCAATCAGTATTAGGCTTCTGACCTCCAAAACTGTAAGATAATCAACGTGTTGTTTTAAGCCACTAGATTCATTACAGCAGCAGCGGGAAACGACTACATGTCTTAAGGAGTGTTCCCGGAAATAATACCATGTATTCTGACATCCGTGGAGATGGAAACTGTGTGAGAGAAATTAAGCTAACTCATGAAGAAATTTCCGACTTTGTGCCCTTGAACCTTGCATAATATCATAACTGTGATGTTACATACCAGTTACACAAAGTAGCCCAAGAAGGGAACTGCCCCGGGCACCTGGGTGGCTCAATCGGTTAAGTTTCTGACTTTTGATTTTGGCTCACGTCATGATCTCACTGTTCCTGAGATCGAGCCCTACATTGGGCTCTGTGCTGACAGCTTGGAGCCTGCTTTGGATTCTCTCTCTCTCTCACTCTTTCTCTCTCTCTCTCTCTTGCCCTTCCCCACTCGTGCTCTCTCTCTCTCTCTCTTTCTCAAAATAAATAAACAACAAAAAAAAATTATGGAATTGCTACACTAGAGCAAAAATGGATAGTAGCAATGGGCAGAAAATCATATTGAGAAAATAAAACACAAAAACTTCGTTAGTCCTAGCAGGAACAAACTTCAGACACTGAAGCACTCAACGGAAAATAAAGTAAGAATGTAGTAGGTAATGATAGTAAAATGGAAATTTATAAGAGTCTTGGAGGAAGAAAACAGAGCTGGAATAGAAACAACATTCCAAAACAAAGCTTTACGGAGTTATTATAAAGACTAAGATATGCATATCAAATAGTTTCATAGCAATATAAGCAACTTTAGTGAAAAAAAAAAAAGAGGCTGGCAGGATAATGAAATTGTGCGCATCCATATCATATAAGCACAGGAGAATAAAAAGAAAATACAATTTTAAAAAATTAATGGTAAAATAATAGCAAACAGGCTGACCTCAGACTTACCTGCCGAAAATGCCAAATGCACTAGAAAAACATCTACTCGGTCCGATGGGGATTAGACTGTGACTCACTATATCGTTACTAACCAATATTCCTCTACTAGGGAAAGGCTGCATAGGTACACTTGCAAATAATATGAAAATTGATCATCCATATATCAGGCTTTTGGAAAACAAATTCACACTTAGGTCCTGGCCAAACTGAGAGATGAATCAAAATGAGAAAATCAGGAGTGCGAATTTCATGGCATTACACAGCCCCATCTCTGCTTTTGCAAATGGTATTCTGATTTTGGAAACACAAATTAGGAAACCAGTTCAGAGGATGATTATGTGTTGAGAAGCGTATCCTGCCACCGGAGGCAAGTATGGTCCTGTGTTGCTGTCTTCAGCTGTTCCTCTGGAAGGCTCTTTCCTGGACCCAGGGAACGAGTGCTGCGTGGTATAACTCGGTTACTTGCGTTTGACTGTGACTTCGAACAATAACCTGATGTTTCAGCCCTGTTGCAGATGACCCCTTTTGAGGACATGACGAAGCGCCATGAACTATCCTCTCCTATCTTTGCTTCCTAGAACCGGAGATATGCACAACAGCAAAAAATGGTAATCATTTAATTTCCAAGGCTATCACCAAATGAGGGTTCTTTTGCATCATCAAAACTCATATTGAATAACCTGAGCTGCTGATTTTTCTCTTTAATTGGGCAAAGGATCGCACTAATCCTAAGAGTAGCAGGTACTATTCTCTCATGAAGCCTCGTTTTTCCCCCCAGGGTTTTAGTTATTAAAAACCAAATTTTGGCTGTGGTGTTTCATATAGGTTGCTTTTTGTATGTATACCCACCTATAGGAAACACGCCATGCAGAAAATAGAGTCCATTTTTGGTCATTTTTCTTTCTCTCTTCAGTTTGTGAATTCACTCCCCTCTCTTCTCTCTCTACTCACATCAGCCGACTTCTCCACAGGGAAATGATATGAATTACCCAGTAATAATCTTTCCATATGTCTTCAAGCACATACATTCTTATACAGATATAATCCTATGATCCCCTATCCGTGGGTATAGAGGGTGTGTGTGTGTGTGTGTGTGCATGCACGTGCCTGCATGTGACTACTTGTTTTTCCAAAATGAACTTTACTTCCTACACAAGGATTTCCTACTCAGCAATTTTTCATGGAATCCCTTCCGAGTCATCTGATACGGCTCTGTTTCTTTTTCTTTTTAGTGGTTCCATTATAGCCCCTGCAATGGAGGTACTGAGCTTGAGTTTTTCTTGTTTTTTTTTTGTCTTGTTTCCTTCTCTTGCCTTCCTTCCTTCCCTCCTTCCCTCCCTCCTTTCCTTCCCTTCCTTCCTTCCTTCCCTCCCTCCTTCCTTCTTCTTTCTTTCTTTCTTTCTTTCTTTCTTTCTTTCTTTTGTTCTTTCTTTCATTCTTTCTTTCTCTTTTCTTCTTTCTTTCTTTCTCTTTCTTCTTTCCTTCCTTTTTTCTTTCTTTCTTTCTTTCTCTCTTTTCTTCTTTCTTTCTTTCTTTCTTCCTTCCTTCTTTCTTTCTTTCTTTCATTCTTTCTTTCTCTTTTCTTCTTTCTTTCTCTTTCTTTCTTCTTTCCTTCCTTCTTTTTTCTTTCTTTTTTTCTTTCTCTCTTTTCTTCTTTCTTTCTTTCTTTCTTTCCTTCTTCTTTCCTTCCTTCTTTCTTTCTTTCTTTCTTTCATTCTTTCTCTTTTCTTCTTTCTTTCTCTTTCTTTCTTCTTTCCTTCCTTCTTCTTTCTTTCTTTCTTTCTTTCTTTCTTTCTTTCTCTTTTCTTCTTTCCTTCCTTCTTCTTTCTTTCTTTCTTTCTCTCTCTTCTTTCTTTCTTTCTTTCTTTCTCTCTTTCTTTTTCTTCCTTCCTTCCTCTCTCTTCCTTCCTTCTTTCCTTCCTGCCTGCCTTCTTGCCTGTCTTTCTGTCTTTCTGGCTATGAAGAGTGCCATAGCTAACAACCCTGTAGATGATCCACATAGTACCTAGAGGAGGACACCTTTTATTTTAGGGGGTGGATTTCTGACAGTGGGCTTGCTGGGTGAAAGACACATGCACTTTTAACTAAAGAGATGCTATCAGACTGCTCTTCTAAAACACAAACAGTCGTGACGTTTTTATAGGCCATGTGTGAGCATACTCTTTTGCACACATTCATGCCATCGCTAGGTGACACAGGCTTGTCTTTCCATTTTGTCAGCATGATGAATATAAAATGATACTTCGCTATTTCGCCATCTTCATTGTCCTGCCACCAAGCGACTTGGACCGTCTTTTTATTTTGCAGGGGCCGTCTGGACTGGTTCCTCCAACGCCTTCTCGCAGCTCCTGCCCATTCTTCTGTTGGGCTGTTTGTCTCCATCTCGACAGTCTGTAAGAGCTGTTGATATGTATTAGCTATTAACTCGTTTACTCTATTACCTTTATAATAAAAGGGAGCTTTATTTTAGAAAAAAGAGGCAGAAGATAAAAGGACCTGAAATTCATTCAAAGATGAAAATGCTTAAAACATTCTCTCTTGGAAAGATTTGCATTTTAATTGGTATGAAGCCTGAAAAGAACGAAGATCCTAGAGATACTTCTAATCATCAGGGAAAGGGTATAAATCAAACCTCTCTGATGCTTGATTTGCACTTCCCTCATAGATATTTAATCTGCATGCACTATAGTATCTGGATACACGGTGATGCTGAAAGGCTGAGGATGTGTTATGTCCAGAACAGACGTGGAAAAAAGGGCAAAAACAAGATTCCAAGGCGAGCAGTTTGCAGGGACTGAAACTTTCAGGTACCGGGTGACCGTAGTGGACCTTTTGTCTGTTTGCTTGTTTGTTGGCTCTAATTCCTTTGTTCTTTTCTAATTATTTTATTTGAGAGAGAGAGAGAGAGAGAGAGAGAGAGAGAGAATGAGCAGAAAAGGGGCAGAGGGAGTGAGAGAGAGAATCTTAAACAGGGTCCCTCCCTTAGCACGGAGCCTGGCGTGGGGTTCGATCCTATGACCCTGGGATTATGACCTGAGCCAAAATCAAGAGTCGGACCCTCAACCTACCGAGCCACCCAGGCATCCCTGATTTCTTTTTATTGTGGTAAAAATAGAGATAGAATAAAAATTGTGAGTGTCTAGTTCAGTTCAGTGATATTAGGTATATTCATATTGTTGTGCACCCACTACCACCATCCATTTCCAGAACTTGCCCATCACCCCAAATGAAACTCCGTACCCATTAAACACTAATTCCCCATCTCCTCCTCCCCAGGCCCTGGCAACCAACGTTCCACTTTCAGTCTCCATCGGTTTTCCTACTTTGCATACTTTGCATAAGTGGAATCACACGGTATTTGCCTTCCTGTGACTGGCTTGCTTCACTCAGCATAAAGGACCCTGAAGTTCATCGATGTTGTGGCATACGACAACACGTCCTTCCCAGTGAGGCTGAATGATTTTCGCGGTGTATATAGACCACATGTTGCTGATCTGTCCGTCCACTGACGGGCCCTTGGGTCACTCCCACTTGATCGCCATTGCAGTGGCCATGCCATTTTCCATTCCTTCCAACAATGTACAAGGGTCTTGATTGCTCCCAATCCTTGTCAACGCTTTTTTTTTCTTTTTTTCTTCAGTAGCCATCGTAACAGGTGGAAGTGACATCCTACTGTAGTTTTGATCTGCACTGTCCTAACGTTGAGAGACGTGGAGCATCTTTTCGTGTACTTCTTGTCTGTCTGTGTACCTTGGGGAGGACCTTTGTCTTGAGGCTGGCACAGGCTTGATCCCACAGAGGAAGCTGATATTCAGTCCTGGGCTCAAATTCCCAGAGCCGGAATAAGAGTGCTGATGTTTGCCTCGACTATTTAGAGGCCATGGAAATA
Organism: Panthera uncia; assembly: GCF_023721935.1. Taxonomy (NCBI): domain Eukaryota; kingdom Metazoa; phylum Chordata; class Mammalia; order Carnivora; family Felidae; genus Panthera; species Panthera uncia. Next base: position 129,550,501 of record NW_026057582.1, read on the forward strand.
GCCTGACATAGTGCAGCCCCCACCCCCTAATTCCCCCAATGAAACAGACAATGACAACAGCAGCAGAGGTCCCTGGGGCACATGCCCTCATCAATTTCCCTATCACTTGGCCCCAGATCCCTGATGCGGGAACCACTGTAGGCTCCAGAACTTCCAGCTTGCATCATCTTGGGCAACCACGACCCAGTACTCTTCTTACAAAACGGATCTTGACTTGTTTTTCTGTAAGATCAGGAAAATATCTCCAGGAGCTGTCCAGAGGATCGAGCACTGAATGCATATGAAGTCACTTTGAAATGTGTTTGAAACATTATGGACATAGGACCGCTCTGGCAGCTTATCAGCGGAGGCCTGATTTCATTTTTCGAGCTGCTGAACCCCAGAGAGGAATTGTTAACCCCGCCTTTTTTTTGAACGAGCATAAGAGGCGACTTGAGTTTGGCTCCTTAAATGTATCTGTATGGTATTAAAGGCTCCCCTTCCGTAAAGGTGTCAGAGGGGAGAGGCTTAGCCGTGGTAGGATGTCCTAGTCAAAGGTAGGATTCATAAGATAAGGTGTTAAGCAGCGGAAGCCCCTCCCTCCTGTCCCCACCCAGGGTTTCAAAAAGCACAGGTGAGCTGCTGGTCAGTGAATGCGTGGCTGGGTGCTTGATGAGAGAGGTCCTTTACAGTTGAGGACCAAGGTCCTGGGGAGTCTTGGGGATGAGCAGACAGATGCCTCGCCCCACCTGTTAACTATGGCCACATCCATCCCTCTGACTCCTCCTTCTGATAGCCAGGTACCTTTTGAGCCCAGAAACATTATTTCTGCCATTTACATCGTATCCAAAAAAAAAAAAAAAAAAAAAGGGAAAATATAAGTAATAAAAGTGAAATCTGCTGGTTGGCAAAGTACGTCATGAATCACAGCGGTTCTCCGAAGCATTTGAGCCAAGAGGATATTTTGGTTTAAACAAGTAATGTGATTCCGGCCAAAATGGCTTCCAGATTGGAACTTCCAAAAAAATCGTCACGGTTCACCATGTCACTTGGCTGACACACACAGGGCGATCCCCCCTCCTGGGACGAAAGGAAATTTCGAGGAAAAATCAAAGTCAGCCTGTATATTTTATCACCGGAGGGCATGGGAAGAAGAGAGACAAAATAGGGATCGTTACAACGTTGTAATCTGTTAGTCATCCAAACACCTTTCTCTATGTTCTATAAATTCTTTTCCAGCTGCATAAACTGCACTAGACCCAAGGACGGCCTCCACGAGGAAAAAAAAAAAAAGAAGAAGAAGAAACAAAACAAAACCAACCACATAATAGAACTGGGGACCACTTTAATGGTAAAGTGGTCATAAACCAGCGTGCTGGAATTTCATCAATGTGACATCATTCCCGATGTGACATCGGAGAGCCCACCCTCAATTTCCCCTCCATCTATCTCTCACGCTCGCCTCCTTTCCTCTTAAAGAGATGATGAAGCTGCCCGTGCAGCACAGAAGGATAATAAAAACCTGTATCCCTTAAGCTGAATTCAGCCCATTGAACTGCACAAACAGCAATAACCAAAACAAAGCTAGCAGGAAACGTTTGCACACAGCATCTGTTATGATCACATAACCACGAGACAGCTGTTTAATCCCAACTGTTAACATAAGATCATTTGTGTGTTTGAAGAGCAATCCCATTTGGATTTCCCCCTTTATTTATTTATTTTCTAGATTTTCCAAGAGAGAGGCTTTCTCAGCTGTAGGATGCAATTTGTGTCGCTGGCTTTTTCCACTTTCGCCCCTAGCTTCCGAACGAGAGGGGCGGTGTGGTTTTCTCACTATAAAGACCCAGAGGGGAGAGAGGACGGCTGTGTGGTCTCTCCTAGCTGTGAGCAGGGCGCGGCCCTTGCTCGGCCCTGGGGACCTGCTTTTTGCTCCCCAGAACATTCATAACCCGTTCTGGCCAGATTATGGGAAAAGGCCCTCACATGAAACGCGTCTGGTGGTCTTTGCCAAGTTCTGGTGAGACCGGAGTTTTCTCAGCACCACCCAGGATTGGAACCCATCCCTGTAAAGTTCGGTTCCAAAACCTAAAAACAAAGTCATCAGGCTCACCACTGCTTTGCAGAGGTCAACGGAGGGTGTCAGCAGTTTGGGTGGCCTGCCTCAGTGCCCGCTCTGGAAGCCTGAGCAGGAGACCTAGGGGGCTTACGGTGAATTTCAAGGGCAGGCTTTTCCTTTTATTTTGATTTCGTGTTTTCCGTTTATATCGTACCTCAGTGCCTGCGGGCTCCCCAAATGCTCAGGAAAGAACAGGCATGCTTCACTGTTGAGCTGCAGCCAACGGGTCACAGGGGCGGTTGACGTCCGTGGCAGGCAGGGCAGAGCCTGACCACAGGGGCCCGGGGGTGAGGGGAGCTGGCCGGGCCAGTTTGGACCAGCTCTAACTTGGAAGGCTGCCTGCAATTAGCGTGACATCCACCTCTCTTCACCTCCTTCTTTACACATCTCATCCCAGAGAATCCTCAATCTTGATCCCAACATGATAGCAACATGTGTAGTACTCAGTTTATCTTCCTGGGAAAGTTGAAAGCCCAAGTCCTTCCAACACGTCGAATCAATGTCTTCAACCGGATTCTTAGGACAAGTTCATTTCTAGGTCATAGGAACCTTGGAAATGTGAGGGACCTTTTACTTGTCCCTTTTCTCCTCTCCTCTCTTTTCTTTTCTCTTTTCCTTTTCTCTTTCCCTTCTCTTTTCTTCCTTCCTTCCTTCCTTCCTTCCTTCTTCCTTCCTTCTTTCCTTTCTTCCTTCCTTCTTCTCTCCCTCCCTGCCTCCTTCCTTCCCTCCCTCTTTCTTTCTTTCTTTCTTTTTTTCTTTCTTTCTTTCTTTCTTTCTTTCTTTCTTTCTTTCTCTTTCTCTCTGTCTCTTTCTTTCTTCGTTTGCCTGATGCTGTATTTAACTTTCCTTTTTTGACACAAAACTGACACAAACTGCATATATGTAAGGCATACAGTTTGATGTTTCGATACACAACCATCAAGAGATCGCCCCATCAAGCTAATTAACATACTCAGTTTTAACGTTTGAAAAAAGGAGGCCATGTAAATGCAATTTTCATCTGGGGCACCTGGGTGGCTCAGTAAGCGTCCAACTTCAGCTCATGTCACCATCTCGCGGTTCGTGGGTTCGTGAGTTTGAGCCCCACTTCGGGTTCTGTGCCGACGGCTCACAGCCTGGAGCCCGCTTCGGATTCTGTGTCTCCCTCGCTCTCTGCCCCTCCCCTGCTCACGTTCTGTCTCTCTCTCGCTCTCAAAAATAAATAAACATAAAAAAGAAAACATAACTAAATGCAATTTGCTTCTTTCCAAAATGAAAAATATCACAACAACAATTGTTGAAGGGCCTCTGGATCTCTCCCGAGTGAAGTAGCCTCTCTTCTTTTCTCTTGCGGCTCGGCAACTATTTCACAATTATTGTTTTCGTTCTCCGTCCCTGTCCCCTCAAAGAAGTTACAAAAGACTAGATGTCACTTTTCTGAGATGTAGTGAGAAAATAAAAGTAGTTCAGTTATGGCAGCCGTCAGAAGAGATTGACTATCGATTTTGGAAAAAAATAAATACTTAGGTCAGTCTACGGTGTGATTTATTATCATACTTAGACAAAATGCTTTTGCTTTTAACTTGACATTCTTTATCACACATAAGAAAGTTTGCATCCCACTGCGGGGAGTTGGGGGGGGGTATGCGGGGGGGGTGTATGTGGCACCCACAGATTGTGAACCATCATCCATCTTAATGTTTAACTTCCCCTGCTTGGGACCAAATCACTAACATCTTTAATGGGAGCAAATCCTTTATCGCCTGATTCATTTCCATGTTTTGTTTCTGCAGCTAGACAGGATATCCTGTGAGGGGGTGAAAAGGGAGGGAAATTTAGTACTATCCGTTTCTGATTTGCCATTATTATTATTATTGCTTTTTCTCCCCTCAAGATGATATTATAGTCATCTACTGATTTTCATACGTAACGCCTATTTTTGGTGACTTTTTTTTTCCTTCTCTCCCTTCCCGTTTCTACCCTAGTTCACAAAGGACTCTTGGCAGGAATTGGAAGAGAGTTTAGCTTTGCTTCATAAAGAAGCCGTATCATTTAATATTTGCCACTTTTCATAAAAGTAAATAGTGAAACAGTTCTTCTGGACCCTAAGTTACTGAACAAAAGCCCTGGTTTGTTTTCTTTCTTTTAGTTAAGTATGGGACCAGTGGAGGATACAGTTTTGAGAGGTTTTAGAAACAAAGGAATGCCCCAAGCGGAGAGAAAAATTTCACTGTCTGAACCAGTGCACGAAAGTTGCAAGTATCTCTTAGATTGTCATTAGTCAGCTAAAACCAGGAAATAAATACCCACCCTGTTTTGTGATCACCTCCAGTTACTGTTGTAACAGGAAACATGAATGAACGAGAGAGGTGATCTGAGGAAAACCGGAGTCCCTGTTGGACAGGGACGGATTCACATACCACACACACCTCCCCAGGACACTTAGACCTCCTGTGAAAAGAACCAGATAAATCTACTGTCGCCCCAGTAATGCTTGAAACTGGGCCACATGTATTTCTGAAACTGGCATCAAACGCCCCAAGTTTTAGAAGAGAAGTTGTCTGGATGATTCGGCTTCGTTGCATTTTTGTCGGGTACAAGATGCCGCATTTCGAGCCGGTATATGTCTTTGAACAAACCTTGCAAATGTTCCCATTCAAAATGCTTCTGTGTCCTACCCAACATAAGCTAGATCTTGGCCAACAACTGTGCATGGAGAAATCATGATTTTACACACAAGCATCTTTGAAAGGAGGGCAGGTAGAAAGTTACATTGTTGGATATCGCGGGTGAGGACAGAGAAATGAACCAATTCTAAACCGGTTAGAACCAGAGACTTCCTTTGGCAAGACTTCCCTGCATTGCATTTTCTTCCCTTTTGGGTAACATACTCACAGTGGCAGACCGTTCCCGAGCTGGCCATCTTGAATGTAGGAAACAAACAAGAAACTGAGCAAGACCACAATGGCAGTGTAGGTGGCAGGGCGTGGACAGGGTGCTGGCGGGAAGTCATAAACGGGCAGCTTATCGCATTCCTCGGAAGGCCAATAAATACATCCTTTGCTGACACAAGTCAGTCAAGAATTATCGTCTATAAAATAATTATTTCATGTGATGTCAATTTTCCTCATGATTCTTGATAATGAGCTCTCCCTGAGAACTTATTCAACATCCTTTAATATACGACACAGAGGCTAAGATTAGAAGCACTCCTAAAATTTACTTTCCCTACATCTTCTAGAAAGCTTATATTAAAGACACGTCTGGAAAAAAAAAAAACAAAAAACCAAAAACATCTCTGCAATCTGATCTAAATTTTTGGACTGTAGCCTCCCTTTACTCCCTCCCCTGACTATCTCTTTGCCTACTAGCCAATGATATGCACGTACTATTGAGGCAAATGGAAACTCTGTCCAAGACTGGCTCACCCCCGTTTGTTTTTATAAATCTGATAGGGCGTAACTCACTACACTAATGGAGGGTACATTTAATTTCACTTGTTGCAAACACTCCCGGAGATATTTTACACTTAGAAGTAAGTGTTCTGAGTTTGTTAAATGGCTTGGTTGCTTTTTGGTTTTCTTTTCTTTTCTTTCCTATTTTTTTTTTTTTAACTAAATTGATGGAATTGATTGGTAATTTGGGCATTGAAAACCGGAAGATTCTTCTGACAATTGAATCAAAGTGTGTTTAATCTTTTTTTTAAAGGCTTTTCATTGAACAGCAACAAAAAAAAAAAAAAAAAACTTTGAGGAAAATAGTCTGATTAAGCATTTTATACAATCAGAAAAGAAAACTTATGCCAGCCAATTCTTGGTCCCTCATTGCCTCAAACAACTGAAGTGGTAAATTGAGGCAATTATCCCAAACACCTTTCCTTAATTATAGGGATTGTCTAGGTAAGCAGGTTCTGAGCCTAAATTTTTGCAATAATTATCTTAATTTGCACTTTGTTTTGCATGTGAAGACACAGACTTAGCATCATGGTCACTTACAATTTTGTATCCGAACTATGTAGCTAAATGCACTTGAAAACGGAAATTTATCCAAGAGATACTTTAATGCGGGTGCTAACTTGATTTTTTTAATCTTACATTCTCTTATTGGATTTTTCAGATTTCTTATAATGAGCTTGTATTACATTTGTAATTTGAAACAAATGAGCTTATCAAAAATTACATTAAAATAAAATACCTTGAATTAATTTCCAGAGTTTCTCTATGTGTGGTCCGGGATGGGAAATGGTTACAGCCATCTTTGGAAAATACAATCTGTCACAGAGCCCTTCTGGTAATATGTGGTACCTGACCACTTCCTCTGTTTAAAAACCACACGCTGAATATTAGGAGGCCTTTCAGTTCAATGTACTCAAAGACCTTATTCAAAAGGGTAGGGCTGATTTCTGTGAACAGGATGTTCGTTTAAAGTGAGCTCTCTCCCCTGGTCTGTTCTGTCCCCCCAGACTCTTTCCACCTTAGAGCTACCCTCACTCTCTTCCTTTTGGGCAACATCTCATCCCTCTAACGAAGCAACCGAGAAGCTCTGTGTTGGCTCTGTTTATTTGCATTATTTGGAATCCAAAATTTAATCTCAAAGCGATGCCTGAGTGGCTCCGTTGGTTGGGCATCCGACTCTTAATTTTGGCTCAGGTCACGATCTCACCGCTCCTGGGATCGAGCCTCGCCTCAGGCTTCTAGCTGGCTGCACAAGAGTCGGCTTGGGATTCTCCCTCCTCTCTCACTGCCCCTCCTACCCCTCAAATAAATAAACTTCCAAAAAACAAAACAAAATTAAATCTGAAAAATAAAAATCATCATCCTCATTTTGCCAACGAGTAAAACGAGGGCTTAATCAGAGTATCTTGTGCCCAAGGTCACGTAGCCAAGAAATGCAGACGTAGAATTTGAATCTATGTCTGTCCGATTCCCAAACCTACCTGTGTCCTGCTTTTATCACACGAAATCTATGACGCCATTGGAACTGCGACCAGAAAGATCTCAATGGCAACCCAGAGCTTTTCTGCAGTCTCTCAAACCAATAGGACCCATTCTCTTCAGTTCAATAAACTCTATCTGGAACCTTCTACTTAAAAACCAACAAACAGAACCTTGAGATATGATCAGATCAGTGGAAAATATAAGCACTTAAAAACTTCTTCTTGTCTAGAACTCACTTGGAGGTGGAACCCTATACTGTAATCTACGGTTAAGGAAAGGGAAGGGAAACTTAATTGTTGAACTTCTTTTTGGCCAGATATTTTACATACACTTTTTCATCTACTTCTGACACCAAGCTGGGAGGCCGGTCCCCACTTCGGAGATAAGCATCAGACAGGTTAAGTAACTTACTCAAGGTCACAACTGAAGAAACCACAGACTGCAATTCTGATCCAAGTGCTTTCGATTCTATAATCTGTGCTTCTTCTCTCTGTAGCATAGAGCTTCTCAACTTAGCACTCTTGATATTTTGAACTGGATAATTCTTGGGTGCACGGGTGGGTGGGGAAATGGTGGAGGGCTGTCTGTGGGCTGTAAGGTATTTAACAGCACCCTTGGCTTCTACACACGAGATGCCATTAGCACCCGCTCGCCAAATTGTGACAATTGAAAATAGCCAAACATGTCTCCAGACCAAACGTCCCTTGGAGAGCAAAACCCACCCTATGTGAGAACCGCTGTTCTAGGATTTACGTGCAACCAAACTGATCCATGAAGAGAAAACTAGTTAAATGCGTCAGTCCTCGAAATAGATTATACTTCAGGGTAATTTCTGTTGTCATTGTTCTTGGAGTCGTAGATTCTGAACAATGAAATCCTGAATTTTCAGAAACCACCGCAGACTGACTCCTCGGTGAACAGGCGGTCTCCTAGAATGAAGGAGGAAAATCATAGCTAGAAGTTTTTCTGATTAGTTAGGTTACATAGGATAGGATTCTGTGACAATCCAGAATTGCCTTCTGGTTTTCCATCCAACCACGATGAGGGAAGAGTTTTTTCCTTTTTGTCCAACTAGGTCTCAAAGCACTGAGTAAAGGCAGTCTTGGAAAAGATCTCGAAATCTATTTCCCACTTCTGGGTTGTTAAGTGGACCACGGAACATGCATTTATTTAGAAAAGCAGCAACAGCTGAGCCTACAAAAATATCTCGAGCCTAAGGAGGTGGCCAATATTCGAGAAGACTCCTATCCCACAAGATGGTAAGTGGCTGCAATCTACCACAAACGAGGTTGATGCTTCTAAAGACAGAGAAATGATGAATAACCAAGGTGGAAGGAAACAGGGACAAATAAACCAGGCCCCTCACAACTTTGGAAGAGAGTATCTGTCCTCCCCATGTCACGGCCAATTGCCCGAATGGTACCTGCTCCCTCCCCTGCCAACCCAAGTGGGTCCAAACAGCTGCCTTTATCTTGGCAAAGACTTCCGGTGGAGTGCCCCCTCTGCCTGCACAGTCTTGAGGCATTTCATAACTCTGTGTGGCTGGACACGTCCATATCGGGCAAGGCTCTGACAATAAAGAGCCATTCAAGTTTCCCCCCGTGACCTGATCCCATCAACACTCTGATACTGGAAAGACGCCATAAATACTGTTCGCTCATTTTGTAGCATGGAATAAAAGGTCTTTACAGGAAGTTATTATCAACGATCTGTAAAGAAAGGGGTCAGAGCTATGCTTCCTCCCCCAGCCATGGGAGTCACCCCAGCCAGGCTGGAACAGGTAAAGGAGTGTGCGAGGAGGAAGCCCACTCCGGTCGGGGGGTGGGGGGGATGGGTTGGGGTTTGCCCCCATGACATGACCAAGATGTCTCCACAGACATCTGTAGAATGAATACCTGCAGGAGACCCGGGGAAGGGGACAGAGCAGAGAAACCAAAATTCTTACCTGCAGAGAAATGCCACACGGTGAGTGTCCTTCAAACCGGGAACTGAAAATTCCCCAAACCCTCCCCCCGCCCGCCCCACCCCCCCAGAAGGGAGGCTGCTTTTCCTCCCCCTGGAACTGCCCAGCTGTGTCCCCCCTCCTCTCCCACCCCCCACCCCCACCCCCGAGCCCGAGACTCTCATTCTGGAAACTTGCTTGCTGAAGAAAAGTTAACTTGGCACTCGTCTTAAGTATTGACTATCTGTCTTGAGGGTGAGGGCTGTAAATTCTCTCTCCTAAGATCCAAGTCGATTTGTTATCAAATCAGGCATTGAGAAGCTGATTCATTGCTATTCAGCGCTATGCTGATTTATATGCAGAATGTAAAACAGATGCCTTATGTGATACATATTTATGGTGAGTGCTGTTCTAGGAAGATTTATTACGGATTCCTTTGTCGGGGTTTGCATGAGCAGAGCCATGATGCCTGTATTTCCTCTCAGCTGCCAATGCCAAACTCATTAAAAAGAGGTGTGACTATTAATATACATTGTAATACTGACAGGCTCTAATTTATAACACCCCGGCTGGTTGGGGTATTCTCCTGACTTGAGAGGTGGTTTCTGCATTTCCTCCTCTGTAGCTTAAACGGTACAAATAGAGACGTATATTCTCTCTCTCCCCCTTTGCTTCTTTCCCCTTCCGTCCTTCTCTCTCTCTCTCTCTCTCTCTCTCTCTCTCTCCTTCTCCTGCTCCCTCTCTCACATAGCTTTGTCTTTTCCGGTCATCTCCAGCATGATATAATCTGCTGAAAAAACCCAAATTCTACGGTGATTTTTTGGTCCCCTTCCTTCCTGGTCAAGTAAGCCAAGGGTTTAGAGCAGTAGCCAGTTGTGCGTAACGCCCTGTGAACACATGTTACCCTCCACGCTGGCACCCTGTCTCTTTAGGCCGATTTAGCAAGGAAGAAGTTTGGAGCAGGCCACAGGAAGCATTCTTGGCAGCCACCATGTCCAACATGAGCCTCCGGAGTCGAGGGACGTGTGTTACTCTGGGCATGGGAAGCAGAGACCCACAGCCCACAGGGCAGTGTCAGGGACAGACGCTTCACGAATGAGCCACCCAGGCGCCCCGAGTGCTGCCATCTTTACCCTGCTCTGTGAGCAGGGCTGGGAATAGGGGGAGGCCAGAGAGGCACCCAAAACACCGAGTGATCGGGAGAAAGAATATTTGAATGAGATATACTAGCAACAAATTAATGCAAAAAGTCCTGATGAACAAAAAATAAAAATGAAGATAAAAGGCAAGACTGTTACTGCTGAGTTTTCTTTTGCCTCAGGCTCCCATGTAGCTGGTGAAAAACCCTGTGAAGTGTCTTGTCTTTAGATAAAATGTTGATAGGCCTCACTTACCTGCTCTAATCTGGTCAAGGTGAAGGAAACATTCTCTGTAACTTTTTTGGTGGCCTTTCTACGTTAAGGAAGCCATCTCTTATTAGTAGAAACCATTCAATGGTGGATGAGGATTATGGTAAGGGTGAGGTTCTGGAAACCAATGAATGATTTCGAAACCAGGCGACCCTTTATGACTGATCTTTTAAAATCCGGGGCGCCTGGGTGGCTCAGTCGGTTGGGCATCCAACTTCGGCTCAGGTCATGATCTCGCGGTCTGTGAGTTCGAGCCCCGCGTCGGGCTCTGTGCTGACAGCTCAGAGCCTGGAGCCTGTTTCAGATTCTGTGTCTCCCTCCCTCTCTCTGACCTTCCCCCGTTCATGCTCTGTCTCTCTCTGTCTCAAAAATGAATAAACGTTAAAAAAAATTTTTTTAAATCCATATAGACACGTGCCACCAAGGCATGTCTAAAATGCAGCTGATTTTCCTCGGTAGCAAATGAATGAGGGTTCAAAAAGATGATGATTTCTTGAGGTCCAAATAGTTTGTCTAGGCAAACTTCACCCCAGAAATCTCTCCATTCCATTTGTGCATTTCACCACATATTTCTATAATGTACCCCCGGGGAAATCACTGAGCTATGTTGAATAACTTTAAGTGAAATACATACATCATACATTCATGTGTAATCTGTATCACAAGAAGAAGTGATCAGAGCTCCATTTGCTGCCTTGGGTCAGAGTCAGTAGGGACTATCCCATCAGTGACACCAGAGGGGCACTGGTATTTTGGGTTGTGTCCAGAGATGAAACTTGGCAATGAGGAGAAAGAAAGGCCACAACCCTGTGGCACAACACAAAGTGTTCTAGGCTTCTTATTATTAAAAAAAAAATTTTTTTTTGACATCTGAGATCTCCTAGATATGAATAATGTTTGCCTGTGTGAACAGGGCTGAACATTTTTTTCCCTCTAATTAAACTCCCATGACTCTCAAGCTGCTTTGGAGTTTGTCTTACTCAGAGAATACTTTTTTTTTTTTTCTTTTTTCCCTGTCCTCCTCCTCTTCCTCCTCCCCTTCCAGTTTGTAGAGAGCTTCCCAGAACCGCACTCCAAATCTCAGAAATGTCAGCAGCCTCTTTCAAGCCACATGGACAGGGTGGGGAGCTAGATAGCAAGAAGGCCAGATAAGAAGTGAGTGCTTCTGGCCCTGTGTGGACCAGGCGGTTCCCTAGAGCAGTTTTTAAAGAAAGAAATTAAATGGGTGTGGTTACAACCCACTTGACAGGCGTCATAATAATAATAATAATAATAAAAATCTAGTTGTTAATTTTTGTTTGGGGGCTTCTTTTTTTTTTTTTTTTTTTTTTTTTTTTTTTTTTTTTTGCATTTGCCTATTATATTGCAATAAAAAAAACAATGGAAGGATGCTCCTTTCAAAACACTGCTGATTATTTGGTATCACCATGGCCCTAACCATTATTTCCTGAATAAATCACGACTTTACGCCGTTTGATTTCCAGTCGGGACACCTTCACAAACCAGGTACTAAACCTACAGAACTTGTCTGAAAAGAGAGAGGGTTTCCAAGGGCCAGCCAGATAGAGCCTGGTGGCAAAAGGGCTCAGGCGAATGTGTGGCTGTGACTAGAAATCAAATATGGGTAAGGAGAAAACCTCTCTCTTTGTCCAAAGGAGTGATCACATGTTGACAGCTGGAATTTACATGGCTCCTTTTTCAATAAACTAGCGCCTTCCCTGCATTCCAACATCAGCGGCACAATAGTGGCACAGAAGCAAACTGACTGACACATTACACACGGTCCAGCTGGCCCGTCCACTCTCCACGGACCCCTCCTCCTCCTCCTCCTCCTCCTCCTTAGTCTTCATCTTCCTCCAGCGTGAGCTTTCCCTGGCACAAGACCTCCAGGCACACTCCTTGAATGGTACCTACATCAGGGGGGCTTGATTTCACATGCCTGCCAGCACGCAAGATAGGAACTCTACATTAAAGATGAAATCCAAACAGACAAAACAAAGCCAGGACAGGATAAAAACGCAAACAAATCCTTTCTACTTTGTTGTCAGCTCAGAAAACAAAAAACCAAAACAAACAAACAAACAAACAAAGAACTCTATGCGACCAGCGTTTCCCATATCAAAAATCTTGACATCATAAACCCTTCCTTTCTTTACCTTGGGTCTGCCTGACTCTCTGTGTGAACTTGAACACAAAGGGAATGTGACCTGTGGAGTAACCAGTGTTATAATTCGTGAGAACTGTTGTGATTGCCTGTTGTACAAAAATAGCCATCTGAAAGAAAGGTAAAATCCCACAATATCTGATAATATGCAACGCTTTTTTTGAGTGTGTGTGTGTGTGTATATATATATATACACATATATAGACATATATATGACACATATATATGGCATATATATATGGACATATATATATATGACCTATATATATACACATATATATATATAGGTCATATATATATATATATATATATACACATATGCACACACACACAGAGAGAGAGAGAGAGAGAGAGAGAGACATAATTTTGGCCACACAATACACTCCTTGGTTAAGACGTCCATTAAGAGTCCCAGAATTTTTTCCAGAAGGAATGCGGTAGTGGGAATATATCTGTTTACAGCAGTAGTGTGGTGTGTATTGTTCAGCAAAGCACGGCAATGCCCATAAAACGTCTATGAAACGATCCTGTGGTGAGTGAAAGAGTTCATTCCTTATAGAAGTTTCCTTGTTTAAAATATACACTTTACTGATTATGAAGAAACTCATTAGTCCTTCCCGCACTACACTATATCCTTAAACTATGAGAAAGAGGGAAAGAAAATAAAAAGCTTTATGTATTATGAAGCAGCCATTAAACTTTAATCTCTACCACTAGGGGGCAGAATAAAGTTCTTTTCTAAACTGACTGCTAGGCAATCAACCATCACATCATTGCAACATTGAAGGCACTTCAAAAAGACTCAGATGTTTAACTATTGTGCTAGTGATCATACATTCATATTGGGCTGCAGGCCAAAAGAGAGAAGAAAAAAAAAAAGCCAGAGATTTGCAGCTGAAAAGCTATAAAGTGGCGAATTTTACCTTAGAGCAAAACCATCTTCAGTGACAAATTTCAAAGGCCATATGTATGCGATTTTCATGAAAAGCAGACGACCCTAAATTTCTTTGTTTAACTGGAAGCGATATTCCTCACAGAACAAGCAGGTTCTTTTCTGCAGCTCTCCTTGTTTATTGTGCTGTTACAAATTTCACCTTCCTTTCTTGTAGTACAATCAGGATTCTAGAAATGCTGTTTAATGCCAATGGGTATTTCATTAACACTGCCCCCTCCAGCATCTTCAAGGGTATCACCTCAGGCGCAACATTACCGATGGAGAACGTTCAGAGTATTCTAATAAAATTGTGTGTGTGTGTGTGTGCGCGTGCGTGTGTTTTCCTTTTAAATTAAAGCCTCCAACCCAACGTCTATTCTATGGTAACAGCTCAGTGTTCACAATCAAATTTTGCCAAGACGAGACATCACGATTTTCTTCCCCATGCGGTTAAAACACTACAAGTGATGAATCGGTAGGATTATGAACATTATTTTTCACAAAAACAGAGCTTCAATTCACAGGACCTGTTCAGAGCATTTGCTTTTTAGACTCGATAGCCAGATATTTCCAAGATACTTCAGAACAGGAATACACCAAGACAGAATCCACGGCAGGTTTTCTAAGCTAATAAACTTAAGGAAGAGATCTGGGGTCATTTGCGGGTCCACCTGTCAGCTGGGCATTCAGAGAGGGTGCACATTCCAATTCCGATAAATTCCGTTGTTCTAAACAGAGGCAAATTTAGCTCGGTTCCCATTTTCACTAAATCGTGCAGTCCCAGGAAAGCTGGAAAAGTCCCAAGCCAAGTGCTGAGTTTGGCAATTCCCCTGCCCCCACCCTGTTTTCCAAAGCACAAGACAGTTTTGTAAATAGAGATAGAGCCGAAAGGAGTCACATCTTCCTTTTTACATGAGGACTGTTACTTGATACGTATCAATATTTCCTGTCAGCTCCAACAAAGCAAAATCTCGGGCCTTCTGGTATCCTGAGATGGCTAAATATCGTTTGCTTAAGTCAGCGTGTTCCAGACCTTTTATGTGGCCTGACAGTTGATTGGGAGAAGGCCCACTAACTTTCTTAAAATGTGCAGTCATCCGTTTGGCGGCTGGCTCCGGGGGGTTCCACATGAAATCCTCTTTAGATAAATTCATACTTGCTCAGGGTGATTAGCCTTCCAGCTTGGTTGGCTCACTTGTCTTTAAAAGCAGGACATTCGTGATCAATGTGGGGTTGAGTTGAGGACTGTCCTCTCTCCTCTCTTAACTACCTGGACCGCAGTCTCCAAAGGTGGTGAAGGAGGATGCAACCCAAGAAGGAAACAAACAAACGAACGACAATAACAAAACCGGAAAAGAAAAGAAAGAAGGAAAAGAAAAGCAAGGAAACTTTTTTTCTCCCCCCCCCCCCCAACAAACATGACAGGCTGAAGTTGACAACCTAATCTTTCAGGCTTGTCTTACTTACTGAAAGGCTCAAGTAATGTCAAAGAAACCATCTGATAACGGTCTACATGCCAAACCTAACAGCTTTATTGCAACAAGAAACTTTCACATTAAATTTCCATGTGTTTTCTCTCCACACTGCTTAACTTCACTGCCCACTCCCCCCCCCCCCCCCCCCTTTTTTTTTTTTTTTTTCCCTAAAGAAAGATAAGGCTTCTCTGCTTCAAAAACCAAGTAGAAACTGCTACAGAGGACCAGCTGGGGATATAGGCAAATTAGTGGATTATTATTACCTTGGGGATGTTGGAAATCAAGTTTGTTATTGGCAGTTCCTGTTTCTGTAAGAGTCGTTAATAGCTAAAAATTTAAAGGGTGTTGGTCCATCAACAGAATGTTATTTTCTTAAGTGGGTAACTGTTTTTTGTCTTTTTTTTTTTTTAATTTGCTGCTGCCCTTGCTACCTGCCCGCCAAGTTCACTTCTAAATCTAACCCCCCCTTCATGCTTAGAAATAAAGCCAATTTTCACAGAAACAGAACGTTTTTCTGCAAATCTAGAGGTGTGGACTTCAAGAGGAGACGGGTGGGGTAGGAGGCTCAGCCTGGGAAATCTTTTAGAAAATAGCATCAAATTGTTAAGCATACTAGAATATGTAATAAATGCAGACACTGAGGGATTCGTAATGGCAGTTCATTCTCTAGGTGCCCCCTGGATGTTAGGGAGAGAGTGTTTTCAGTAACCTACAGATCCTTCTCTGCTTACATTGTGACATTCTTGCTGGGACAGTTTTCCATTTGGAAGCGAAAGAATTCATCTAAGAATTTTAAAGTCCATGGTTTTGTTGTTGTTGTTGTTGCATCCGAGACTGGTCTTTTCCAAGTTTGAAACTAGTTTAAACAACAACAAAAACAAAACACCAACAAAAAAAAACCCCTCACAGACAACAACCTTGCAAAGAACTCAGAGTAAATAAACAGTCTTTCTCTGTTGAGTAAAATATTTCCCTAAGGTAAGTTACTTTTCCAAGGGAATTACAGTATATGTCAATGTTGAATAGTAGGTGTTTTCTAACTGATTGATGTTTAGGAAAAAAACAGATTCTTGAAAATTAGCCTATTGTATAATTATGTGTCTGATGGAACAGCAAAGTGTCTTAGCTGAAAGTCTTTTTAAAAAAGATTTTACTCCTTCCTGCCAACGGGTTGCGGATTTCATGGCGTTATCCCTGGGATCTGCATTTCTTTGTCAGGTGGCTGGAGTGATTGAGGGCAGGCAGGGTGCAGATTTCTTCCTAAACAAACTCTCCTCTTGGGCTGCTCGGTTGGTAACCTGGCTGGCAAATACGTGAGTCCCCAGAATGGTGCTTTCCTGCAAGATCTCTCACACTATGTTCCTTGGCTAGCTTTGAAAATTCTATCCACCAATTCTATCACATCTCTAATAAAACTCTGCTGCTGTAAGCTGCAGAACCTTCCAAGATCCTCTGCGAGTTTGTTGTATTTTCCACATTGCTATATTTAAAACAAATTCCCTACCCACTCACCCCCCTCCTTGAATTCGGGGAAACACAAATAACTCCTAAGCTTTGCAGTGAAATGACTTTGTTTTGTTTTCATGCCTAGTATTGCGTTTGAAATTGTTCAGAGGTAAAGAAAAGAGAAGGCTGCTGTTTTAGCTATAAACATCACTTACACACATATTGTCTTCCTCTCCGTTCTAGGTTTTATTTCACCCCAAATCAAGACACTCCATGCTTATTTATAATGGGTTTTACCATCATATCATACATGAACTAAACTCACATATATAAGAAACAACCCTATGTATGATATAAGCCCATATCTAGAGCATATAGATGATAGATTTCATATATTTATTTATAGAATGTATTTATTTCACCCCATATATGAAATAAACTCATTATAAAAAAAAATTCCAAGTATGTGAAAACCAAGAATTCTGACTTGGGTGTTCCCCCTGCGTCCATTTCGCAGATGGGGAAATTGACAGAAGGGCTCTTCTGGAAGACTACCCCTGCGTGTTCCACTTAGAAGACTGGGGGCTTTTCACATCAGGAAACTTACATAAATACCACAGTTCCCAGGAAACGGATCCAAGCTGTTTCATCCAAGGTGTGCGTGGGAGGTAGGGGCTGGGAGAGAGAAATGCAAACCAAACGTGGGGGCATCTCGGTTGCAGGAGAGCCTGGCGGGTGGGGGTAGGCGGGGGGCGGGGTGGGGAAGAGCCCTGACCAGGTAACGCTCCTATTTTAACAGAAAACCCGGCCCATCCTGAAGCACAGAATTTGCAGGCAGCTCTGAAGCAGCAAGGCAGGATTATTTCAGCTCGCTCCGGCTTGGAAAAGGGTGTTTGCAACAGCATCCTCATAGCTGCAATAATAAACATCTCCAGCTGCAAGAGCTCTGCTAAACAAGCCTGGGCAAGGCAGTCCGAATTCCTTTCATTTGACCATCTTAGATTTCCCCCTGCAAGCAGCGAGTCCCGGAGCCCTGCACCCGTCCCCCAGCCCTGCGCTTCCCCAGGAACACACGCCCTCCCCCATCCCGCCTCTCCACTTTTGTTTTATTTACGAATATGTTGCCAGAATTCCAATGAGTTATCTATTCTGCGGCCCCGTCATTTTCCCACCGAGGCCTTGTCGCCGGCTGACTCAGGGTCCAGTCGCAACAGTGAGAAGAAAAGGGGACAGCAAAAGAATTCTTTTCAACTTTTTTTTATGTTTCACTCATTTCTCTGTCTCCCCCAGGCCTCCTCCCCTCCGCTGCTCCCTCCCTCCCCCCAGCCTCCTCGGCTCTCCCTTACCCCCTTTATGTTACACGATCGCTCAAATTGAAACTCTGGAGGGTCCTATAGGGAGTGCACGGGATCCCTGGGAGAAAAAAGCCCCCAACAAGCTATACACCAGATGTATAACGTTATATGGTCAAACTGGCAAACACAAAAGCTGAAAAACAAAAGGCGTGAATTAGGGAGAGGCATTCAAAAGCGTGTTTTCAAAACAGCCCGGCCAAGAGCCTGGATCCCCCTCCTGAGACTAAATGCTTGAAAGAAAAGGTGCTAAAGAAAGAAAGGAAAAGAAAAAAAAAAAAAAAAGCCCATTTTTTCTAATTAGCTGAGGCCTAACAGGCACTGAATTTCGCAACTAGTTTTCGTCAAGGGGGTTGTGGTTTGTGAAACTGGAAAATATGCTTTTGAAACCTGGGATGTAGGCCTTCCTGAGACCAAAGCTAGACTCAGACCTCTGCTTTCTTGCTTTCTTTTTTTTTCTTTCTTTCTTTTCCTCTCCCCCTTGCTTTTTGGGTTTTGCCTTGCTTCCTGGGTCCATCCTTTTTTCACACCCTCTCCCCCACTACCCCCCCCCCCAGTACAAATATTATTTAGGTTGAAAAAGAGAATAGGAGGGAAGGCCACAATGGTCCTCCCCGCCCCTTCTTTCTGTTTCCTTTCCATGCCTGCAACAGTCCCGAGTTGCTATGAATCTCATTCCAAAGCACCAGGGCACCCATCACGAAGGAGGGGGGGCGGAAAAGTTGTCACTGTAAACTGAGGCCGTGTGTGTCTGTGTGCCTGTGTGTGTGTAGGTGTGTGTGTGTTTTCTGTAAAAACCGGGATCAAGATGAAAAACTCTCCACCACTGTGGATGTAGATACTTGGGCGAATGAACTCTCACTGTGATGTTTTTCAAATGCAACAAGGCAGTGTTTTCAGGCAGCAAGGTGCATTTCCCAGCAACCAGCTCAGCTCCTGTGCCTGGACAAAAGACACACACAGTTTGAACTTAAAAAAAAAAAAGTCTTATTTAAGGGCACCACAAGGTGTGTGAGACCACCACAAGAGACCTGTTGGTCCTCTGGTGCCTGACACATTCTGAACTTGCATTCTCCACTGCCATTTCTAATAAGAAAATGAAACAGAACTGCGGGGGTAAGAGTTGGTGGGTAGCCCGCGTTTTGAAGGGAGGCGACTTTAATTGCCCCGCTGTCTGGCTTGGACGCCTGTGGTCCTGCCTGGTGTGTTTTAGTAACAAATGCTTGTTCTAATGAATTAGCCTTATTAGGGGCGCCTTATATTCTTTCATAAAGAGCACAGCTATTCTGAACTTCTGAATGCAACAGTCTCTGGATGTCCTCGCACTGCAAGCTGGATGTGGGACTGTCCTTCCTACCCCTGGATTTTCACGAAGTCTCATCATTTTTCATGGCAGAAGAGTGAGCAGCGGAAAGAAAACTACTAACTAACGCTCGCAGGCACCGGCCATTGCCGACCCCAGACCCCAGGGCCATCGAGGACGCTTGCAAAATCCTTCCGCTAAAAGTGTATTTGCCTGCACAGCCCAACAGTCAGGATTTTCGTTCCGTCACCTCCTGGCACATTCTTGTGATAAACTCCGTGGCATCAGATAAAACAGATTCATTAACTTTGATTAACCTTCTTTAACTAGAGTTAAAAAGCTGCTGTAAGCAGCTCAGCTACCAATGTGGCTTGAAGATACTTTATCATGTTTAAGACCCAATTACTGTTGCACCGAATAAGAATAAAACATCACAATAAAATGTGGAACAAACAGCCACTCCAACGGGCACGGCAAATAATCATTAATTTATAACAGCAACTTTCCCATCTCTATGGTTTTTCTGATGGCCCCGCTTATTTCAAGTTGAATACTTTGGAATCTGACGCCAGTAGAAGAAACTGGTTCTCCTGCCTCGTTGACTATTGCCCTTTCTTTCTTTGGTTCTCTCTGGTTCTATGGGTTCTTTCTTTCTCCCTTTCTTTTCTTTCCTTTCTCTTTCTTTCTTTCTTTCTTTCTTCTCTTCATTTCTTTCTTCTTCTTTCTCCCTTTCTTTGTTTTCTTTCTTTCTCTCTTCATTTCTTTCTTCTTCTTTCTTTCCCTCTTTCTTTCTTTTCCTTCTTTCCTTCTTTCCTTCTTTCCTTCCTGCCTTCCTGCCTTCCTGCCTTCCTCCCTTCCAATAGCTTCAGTTTGGAATCTCAGAAGTCTCCTTTGAAACTTCAAAATAAAATAGAAAGGGGGAACGAAAGTCTAAACAGGTTCTGTACACCTAGGTCTCTGAGACAGAAAGAGAGGATTACAACGTGAAGGGACCTGGGGATTTGAGAACAATTCGTCAATAATTGAAAACGTTTCTAGTTAGCAAATTTAAATATTAAAGGAACACACACCAGGAAAATGAGCCCAGAGATCATTAAGAGAGGCATCCATAAATGAACTGCCAGCTTCGAAGGAGCTGGAGCGAAGTCCATTTTGTGCCTCTTGTAGGGAAACGGAGCAGGTAAATAAGTCCGGCACACAATGGGTTAATTTTGGACAGGATTTGACTGAACCGGGAATAATGAACAGTGAGATACTGCAGCTTTCAGGCAAAACAGAGTAACAACAATTAGAGAGAGAGAGAGAGAGAGCGGGAATAAAGGGAAAAAAAAAACAATCCCCAGTCAGTTAACTAACAAGAACAGTCCAGTGTTCGGAATAGATAAAACAGGCCACCAGGCACGCGGCTGTTAACTGCAGCTCTCGCTCTGGGCCTGGGTGTGGAAAGCATTACATTTGTGAGCCAACTGTTTGTGGGTTCCTTCTCATCTGCTTTAAAATATTTGGTTTTGCCGTATTTCCATAATAACCACAACCACACTCTCCCCGCCGAAGAAGAAACCCCCACAACAACAGATGTGTGTTCTAAAAGGAAATACAGACACTGATATAATCAGACACTAGTTAGAGCGCTTTCATACTGAATTCTCCAGCAAATTCCCAACAACAAAAAAACTCTCCACCACTGATGGAATTAATCTGAGATCCTTGATGACTTGAAGTTCTCAAAGTTTTCATTTTGCATTTTGTTTTTGAATGTATAGTGCTTTATTTATCAAACGGCAGCCTAATTTCCCCCCTTCAGTTTGAGTCTGCGATTGTGAAACAAACAAATTGAAACTTAAGGGCCGGTTCTCTCCAAATTTAGTTCCATTATCACTTCAAGAATGCACACTACTGGATAACACAAAAGGGGTGTGTGTAGCGGGCTATTGAGTTGCTAACTCAGCACTCTGCTGGGGAACACGGTTCGCAGTTTCCTTTTCAAGTTGTTTTATTGGGGTGTGTGTGTGTGTGTGTGTGTGTGTGAATATCATATATAACATGGCAACAGTGTAGCTTCCAAATATTTCAGATTTTCTATTTTAAAGTGAGAAAATGAGAACAAAGTTTTGCAAAGACTTAAATAAAAATCAAATGGCTTAAATGTGTGCCTGCTTTAAAATATGTTGAACCGTGGAGTGGAGTGATTTTATAAATACCTTGTTTTATCAATAATATGCCTCTTTTGGGGTGCCTGGGGGGCTCCGTCGGTTAAGCGTCCGACTTAGGCTCAGGTCACGATCTCACGGTCTGTGGGTTCGAGCCCCATGTCAGGCTCTGTGCTGACGGCTCAGAGCCTGGAGCCTGCTTCGGATTCTGTATCTCATTCTCTCTCTGCCCCTCCCCCACTTGTGCTCTGTCTCTCTCTCTCTCTCTCTCTCAAAAATAAATGTAAAAAAAAAAAAAAAAAAAGAACATCAAATCAAATACATTTGGCTGTTTTCGGTGGTACATCATTTTGGTCTTTACACAATACTGTCCTGTCACCTCTAACTATGTTTGACTTGGGATCATTTATCTGATTTTTTCTGAACATATTTTTAGAATATGCCCACATAACTAAACTGTAGTTGGGGGGGGTAAGTAAAATTGAGTTTAAAAAAAAAAAAAGAAAAAACTTACGGTGAGGATCCCCTTGGCTTCTGCCTCGTCATCTTTCCAGCCTCAGAAGCTGGAACCACTTAACCTCAGCCTACAGGTCTAGACCTGAAACGACTCTGGAAATCATCCTGACCCTGGGCAAGGGGGAATTCAGGGAGCCACTGACCAAGAGTTCATTGGCCAAGCACAAAGTCCCCTTGGCCGCTGGACAAATTCTGTTCCCCATTTCTTGAGGCCAGGTCCAAGCTCATTCACAGGACAAGCCTCTAGCTCTTAGTACAGTTTCATAGACTTCCTCTTGCCCAGATACAATTCATTGCCTGGCTTTCCTATATGGTACCTGTGTTCCAGGGACCCTAAAACAAGTTCTCCTTAGGCTCTGGCATTCTTTCCCATAATTCTAGTGCTGAAGACTAGAGTTCCAGAAGTTCTGTTCTACTTCCTAGATGCTGTTGGTCCCCTGTGTTCCATCTCTCCTCATACCTGTTACTAGATATCCCTGAAGCCCTACTTTGCCTTTCTGCTTTGATATCCACCAGTCAACTACTCCTGGATCTCTCTAGAGGTCTTAATTTTTTTTAAAGATCAACCCCCTTCTAGATCAGCTTCTGGTGTTCTGCCAGAACCCCAGGTTCTGGCCAGTTCTGGTCTGGCTGGTCTCTTTCCTAACTTTTGGAACTGAGGAGAGATCCTAGCACAGGGCAGGAAGAAGGGAAAAGGTAGGAAGAATCATCAATACACATTTCCTTTGTCTTAATTATCTTCTAATAACTCCTAAACCCTTGACCCTTTTGTAACCATCCAGTCTCGACTTTGAACACTAGTCATTATGTCCACCAAAACTACAGGAATTTTGTCTCCAGCGTTCCAGGATGATCCCGATAATGCTAGCCCCATGGAAAAACGTTATAATCTGCGAACCCAAACAAGAAGCATCGATAAACTTTACATCAGTAGCCATTTCCAGAAGTCAGTGACCGAGGTTGCAGGCTGGCTAATTTCAAAAGGAGGTGGCCACGTAGGTCCAAGAGGTGAGGATTCTCGAGGAGTGGGGAGAAGACTTTCCTTGAGACTCCTCTGTAGAATCAAAGAAATAAGACTCACAGTATGTGCCCCGGGAAACAGACCATGGATGGGTTCCTAAGCTGTTATTTCCTCATTCCTGATGTGGAACGGGGCTTGAAGCTTAGGCAGCAAGTGAATACCTTCTAAGACACACCGAGATGGCACCAATCGCCATCTTCCAGAATCATTGCCTGCTAATAATTGCCCTGTGACACATATCCAGGTGTTACCTTGGATCACTGACAGCTGAGTACCAACCGGAAAAGTGATTTGCCGAGAATGGCATCTTCTGGCAAATCTGCATCTTAGAACCTGGAAGCCAATGGTTCTCACGCTTGACGACGATAAGAATCACTTGGGAGATCTGGCCAACAGACACCAACTCATAGTCGCCCAAGTCCACTCGTTACAGGTGGATTCAATTGGTCTGGGTTCGGGCTGACACGGACGCTTGATTTGGCGAGGTTCAGGGATTATTTATATTCCAGTCAAAATTGAGAGCAGTTCTCTCCATCCCAGCCATCGCTTTGCTGGACAGCGTGAAAGCCAAGAGGATCATCTACTTTTACCAGCGCCCAAATTCAGGTTCCCATGTGTCTAAGACCAGCACTTTCTTCTCCAGCCCGCTCACAGATGATGTCACAGTCTCGCCTACCTACACACACCCTTCTCTAAAGGAACTACGCTATGTAATTAAGGCAAGAGTACAACTTTGTGGGCCTTCAAGGCAAAGGACCCCTTTCTTAAGTCCCAGCTAACACTTGCCTAACCACCCCCCTGATTTATCCAAACCTGGCTCTTTCTGTGCTCACCAGAGCCTGACGTATTCAGGAAGAAGCATCGCAATGCACCTTCTCCCTGTTCTGCTTTGGTATTGTCTGCTTCTAGTCCCTGAGAAGCTGCTGACAGGTTCTGCTGTGGATATTGTTCGTTCCTGCACCCTGAATTGGAGTTAGTTTAGGAAAAGCCTTACTTTAGCTTCAAGCTCCAGAAACTGCTTCTTAACGCCAGGATCCTCATATTTTTTTTGCCGATCACAGCCCTCCCGTGGGGAGGGACCAGCTTTTCCTTCTTTCCTGCTAGCAGATTCAGCATGACTCTGTTAGAGCCTTGACTTCTAGGTCCTGAAAAGCCAGGAAGCCAGTAAAAGGCTTATTATTCATTAGTGAGCCAGAGGAATGGAAGTGAAATCCCCCAAGAACTAACAAATTTTGCACTCATTAGCTCTTTACGGCCCCCCCACCCCAATGTCCTTTCTCACTGATGTGAGTACCGCACCGCAGGACAAAAGACCTTCTGCTGTGGATTCGCTGAGATTGTAGGTCTATGAGAACCACGAGTTCTTATAAATTCATGTGCTCTGACGATATCACAACTCTCCATGCATTATCTCATTTAATCTTCAAGGGAAAGTGGCCGACTCATGTATATAAAAGAAAAGGGAGCAGCACAACACTTAACTACACAGTGTTGTCGAGCAGACTAAATAAGGTGACACTTAGTGAGATACCTCTCCGTTCCTGCCTTCCGTTCCTGCCTTGCCTACCTCTTCCGTTCCTGCCTTCAATATACCCATTGCCTATATAATGCTAATCGGTACAAGGTAGTTGCCACATTATTAGTTTCTTGTTTGCGTGTTTCCTCCCCCTTGGTGTGAATAGTGCACAAAGCAGAAAGATTGGCCCGGTGACTCTTAAGGTCCCTCCTGGGTCTTTGTTAGGCTTGTCAATTACTGAACTGTACGTTTACAAGTTTCTAAATGATTCTTTCTCTGGGAGACTGCATAGTTTCAAGTACCTCCCTGGGTGGAGACTGAACAAACAAACAAAAAATGTAATTTGATGTTAGGCCTCAGGACAGGATAATTTTGAGGGATTCCTCCCCAAAGTGATTGTCTTGAGCAACCGCACCACCTCTGCTCCAGCCCTGGGTGTAAATATCGCACCTTTAAAGGTAACCTATTACCTGCTGTGATTTTGATGTTTGCAAGCGCATGTGAAATGAGCATAGGTTCATTAAGGCTTCCACAATTTCTTATTCCCGATGCAAAAATGAAGGACAGGACTTGGGACATGCTAACCAGAATTATGAAAATCCAACTGCTTACAGTGTTTGGAAAAGTGTATGCATAAACTCCAATACGAGGGAAGGTGAAGACCAATCCCCAGCGTCCCCCAGGGATCACCTCACAAAGATACATCCTCACTTCTGCCACCAGGTTTAAAGTACAAAGTTTTTTCTTGTGATCACGACATTTCCATGAACAATTAACTCAGTTTTGGAGGAAAGCCTAATTTTCGTCTGCACTCTGCAATGAACAAAATAGTAAACAAAATCCTGCTCTTCAAGGACATGAATTGCTAAATGGAAATTCATTGGGTCTCTCTGTTGGTCACCTAGAGCTGGTCTAATGTCCCAAGAAGTAAGGTGGATGAGAAAAGCGATTTGTGACTTTCTGATAGATTTCAAATCCTTGGTTCTCTTTATGTTTTGGAAAAACAGTAGTAAAAATGAATCAAATGATAAGCTTGCACCTCGGTAACCTCATTGCCACCGTTGAGGGTCATTACTGGCGTGTGCAGCCAACAGTTGCCCAACACAACTCTAGCACACGATGCGTTCAAGCACATGGTGGAGAAAAGTCATAAAAGCCATACGTGCTTGGTGCTTGCGGAGGAACGTCAAGGTTATAAAAAGTCAGCTTCTAATAATTCCCCTGGCCTTCCGTCCCATTCCCCAATTTTTTATAATAAAATTATGTTTAATTTTTTGATTTTGCTTAACATAAAGGGCTTGTTTTTGTTTTTATTTATTTATTACAATAAGCATCGCTTTGATCCAGTCAATAAAAGTTTACCACAGAACAGAGAAAAATAATGGTCTGAAGGTATGGTATGTTTCTCAGACTCTTGAAGTGACTTGAATTGGATTCAAGAAGGCAATGTACTCTTTCTTGTCCTGATATAAACCAACAAATAAACAATTTCTAAAAGCCCAGTTCTACAGACATAAGACATCTGGATACTTTAAAAAGAATCCACATTCTTGGCAAGGAGTCCAAACTCGGGATCTAAATCTTCTGAAGTTCACACATCACCATTGTGGCAAAATGCTATTTTGTCATGATGTGTCTCCATAATGTCATGTTAACATTGTCGGTTCTGCAGAACATCTCTTTAAAAAGTTGACGATCTAAGGGGAAATTAGTTCTATCCCATAAGGCCTTGGAATGTGATCCTATTTGTTCATTATGCACAGAAGGTACTTTATGTAATAGGCAGCTCATGATGAGAATGTTTGAAAAGGTCATTGGCTTAGTTCAAATAAACAAAACACATTCTCCATAACATTCTGGCACGATAGTCGGAGATTTAGAGCAGGGAGAGAAGACCGTGGAGTATGATGAAAAAATCAGAAAAAATCAGAGGCCTGCTCAGCTAGGTTTAGGGTTAGACTATTTTTAGTATACTGAAAAATTGCTGGAAACAAGGGGGTGGTGTGTGAAATAAAACAAATAAAAACCGACCAGGATGTCCAGCTTTCAAATAGGGAGTGGTTAGTTATTTTAAATGACGGTCGCCTTTAAGCCAACTGTACCCTTTTCGGGTCCAATTGGTAGAAACCATTGTCTTCTGGGAACTGGGTCCCACTCTTTTCCATGCAAAGCTTTCTGTCATTTCAGACTTTACCAGTTAACCGAGAGAGAGAAGAGGCTCCTTATCCTTTAGAGAAATTTCCAAAAGCCTTATGTTGAGAGAAAAAGAAGTAATTTAAGTCCATTCTAAGAGGTTTTCTTATTTAAAAAGTCCTTAAAGGAGTGCCTGGGTGGCTCAATAGGTCGAGCGTCTGACTGCGTGCGGCTCAGGTCATGATCTCGCAGTTCGTGGGTTCGATCCCCACAACGGGCTCTGTGCTGACAGCTCGGAGCCTGGAGACTGCTTCAGATTCTGTGTCTCCCTCTCTCTGCACTCCCCCGCTCACACTCTGCATCTCTCTCTTTCTCTCTCAAAATAAATAAACATTAAAAAATTTTAAAGTCCTTAAAAACTGTGTTCAATAGATTTGTTTTTTTCTTTTATTTTTGAAAGACCTACTATGTGCTGCGTTCTTTACACATAATTCTTAAAAAAAAAAATAGTTCCTGCAACTGTTCTAAATCTATACTTGATACAGTATCGATATTTATGAGAAAAACTGAAATGCTGGGGCACCTGGGTGGCTCAGTCTGTTAAGTGTCTGACTCTTGGTTTCGGTCTCACGGTTTGTGGGTTTGAGCCCCGCGTCGGGAGGGCTCTTCACTGACGGTGGGGAGCCTGCTTGGGATTCTCTCTCTCTTTTTCTCTCTGCCCCTCCCTCTGCTCGCTCGCTTATCTCTCAAAATAAATAAATAAACTTAAAAAAATTAAAAAAAGAAAAACTGAAATGCTGAGTTAAAGAACTCTCTCAAGTCTCCGACGGTAAAGTCAGAGTTGACCTCCCAAGCAGCCCTTCCCCCAAAGGTCAGTCTTGCCACTGTCCAAACACTTCTCAATAATGAATAGAAGCAAGGCATCCTGTGATGTCCCCAGAAGAATTTCAGGCCTCGCCACTGACAACCGACTGAAGGGTGACATTGTATTATTTTTCAAGTATGGCTTCACCGGGTGCTGAGTTTCTGGACTCTGAAAAGAAAGCAGGTGTGAAAGGAAATACTGAGCATGTTTGCAGTGGATTTTAGCTAAAGAGCACCTTGAAAAGCCGACGGTCTTCCGAGGCCGGCCACTAGGTTTTATGGGGGAAGGTCTTGCCTGAAGAACTTTTGAAAGTTCGCTGCAGATATTATAGCACGTTTGGCCAGGAAGCACACTGCTTCTGTTCCCCATCAAACAAAAGCATTTGATAAGACTTCGTAACAAAGTTCACTGCTTGCAGGAAGAAGTCTGGATGCGGGAGAGCCTCGGAATCCAAACCAGGGCTCAGAAGGAAACATCGTGAGAGGCCTTCTCCGGGCGGAAAAGAATCGTCCAGCAGGGTAGCTCAGGGGACCGCTTTCCCAGACTCTCATTTTTACATTAGTTGTCGGTGACTTGTCATGACCACAAAAATGACAAGAGAAGATTCCAAGGGTAGGAATAATACCCAGCAGTGAAGGGTTTTGAGAAGTCCCAACCCCTCCGTGCTTATGATTTTGTCACTGCTGTTGCAAATGGTATTGTGGGTGTGGAGTGGGTCACAGCTTCCACTGGGGTGCACAAAGTCTACTCGAATGCCGGTGGGGGAGGGAGGCACCTGGGTGGCTCAGTCAGTTGAGCGCCTGACTCTTGATTTTGGCTCAGCTCATGATCTCATGGTCCTGAAATTCGAGCCCCGAGTCAGGCTCTGTGCTGATATGCTGACAGTGTGGAGCCTGCTTGGGATTTTCTCCCTCCTTCTTTCTCTGCCCCTCCCCTGCTCTCTTTCAAAATAAATAAATAAACATTTTTAAAAAATGCCTATGGGCATCTGGTGGGAGGGAGTGAAGAATAGGAAAAAAAAAACACATAAAAATCTCTCAAGAATTCTACTGATTATAGACAACACACACACAAAAATCAAATGAAATGCTAATTGAGGAGTTTTAAAAGAGTAAGCAGTATCTTTTTTAAGCTATCAATAAGATATGGAAGAAAAATCAATTTTAACTTCTAAATAGTGAATGTTGACCCATGTTGTATCAGTGGACCTTAACCAAAGATTTTGCCTTCATAATATGTTGGAGTAAAACGAACAAACAAATAACAGCAATGAAGATAAGAAAGAAAGAAAGAAAGAAAGAAAGAAAGAAAGAAAGGAAACCAGACACACACACACACACACACACCCCAAGTTAGATGATACTAAAAGTCTGGGGCAAACATAAGTATCAAAAAAAAAAATGTTAATGCAGTTGCCTATTACTTTCAGACTGTAAGGTTGATCTCATGGGTTGAACAACTTAGAGCTCATTTTTTAAGTCCTCTGAAATAATGGCGACTTGAAACACGCTCTCGACAGTGTGTAAGGTACTCCTGGCATCTGGGCGATGGGGCACCGTCTGCTCCATTACCATTGCCCTGAGCATCACGGAATCCCCTCAGGGTGTGTTGAAAGACTGCATACGTAAGGCATTCCATGTGGCAACGAAGAGACTGTGGATTCAGAACTTGAACCCAAGCCTGGGTTGTGTTCTCAATGTTAGGGAAATAAACCCTCCCCTTCACTCAGGGAAGGTTTCCCATTTTCCCTGGAATTTGAATTGGGAGTGGGTAGGGTGGAAGGACACAAAAACAATTACACTATGTGACGTCACCTTGGCATCTTCATTTCTCATGAGTTTTTTTAAAGCCTGAACTATGTTGCCCCAAATAAATATATTAAACTCAGTGAATGTTGACTAATGTTCACCTACTGTGTGCAAGGAACAGCTGCATTTAGTAGGACAAAAAGAGAGTAGCTGTCAGAAACCATTCTGCGGGTTATTGATTGCCGTCACAAGTAGGTTATAGTTCCTCCCTGAGCTTCTTCTGCTTTAAATAAAACCATAATGAGGTTTTATTTGGGACACCAAATAAAATAATGAGGGACACCTGGGTGGCTCGGTCAGTTAAGCACCTGACTCTTGATTTCAGCTCAGGTCTTGATCTCAGGGCTGTGAGTTCAAGCCCCACTTTGGGCTCCACTCTGGGCACGGAGCCTACATAAAACAACACAAAAACAAAAATGGTAATGACATGGAAGAAGTAACGAGCTCCAAGGTTAGGGCACATGTTTTCAAACTTATGGCAAATGGAAGCCTAGATGAGATTATCTTAATATACTAAAATTTTCTCTCTGTGATTCACATGATGGGAAGTGTTAGGTTGCACGTTTTAACCATTTCGGTTAATTCATAGAGACCCCAAAAGATTTCAGGCGATTTGACTTGCCATGGTTCATTGTCACCACCAAGACAGACAGCATGGACCCGGAGGTGCCACCCCCACCATTGTCCTGGTGACACAACATCCACTTTTTCCCAGAAAATCAGGCTAACTATATTTTTCAGTCTTGCTCCATTTCAACTCCAGTTGTGTAGACCCAACCTTAACATACCTAAACCAAATGAGGTGTGATTTCCCTCCCAACCGGGCGCAGCACTTTAACTAACTATAAAGAACTGAGAAAAGTATGCTTTTGTTTCTAAGACCTGAAGGACAAAAACAAGGTGGGAGAGGGGCCATTTCAAACCACTTCTACAACTGAGGAATGAGCTGGAACATTCTATTGAGAGGCTATTTGGGCAACTGCAGAAGTTCTATTGTTTACCATGCACAGGAATGGATCAGTTAGAATTAAATTAACACAGATCATGCAGTCGCTTTTATAAAAATGACTGTGAACTTTAGAAAGGCGGCGGGCTTAATGAGGACTATAAAGTCAATACCCATCGGTTTAGTTTTTAGTAATGTAAAATGTTTGACTTAAACTTAATTGCTCATTTCTGCCTTAAACCAAGAGAATCGAGAACACCATGAAGGCACATGAGATTTCCAGCTCACATTTCCCATCTCCGGTGGTTTGAAAAACTCCGTCTATTCTTTTGAATGCCTTGGTCATGTTCCAAATTGAATATGAACTTGAAATATTTGACAGTGACCCACCACTGTTTTAAGTCCAAATTGGCCACAGAGAACCCTATGGACCATTACCTCATTGTTTATTCTTGTAAATTATAAATATTTTTTAAATGCCAAGTTGTGCAGTTAGAAGGGAATTCTATATCTCTCAGCCACTGTCATTTTTGTTTTTTCTCTCCTGTTTTGGGTGGTGGCCATGTATATAAAAGTTGAGTTGGTAAAACAATCAGGAACATTGACAGGATGATATACTCTTGTCTTAAACCACATTCCTCCGTTCCTTCAGCTCCCAGGAGACAATGGGAAATGCACTTAGCAAAATTCTATTCTAAAGGTCCCCATGGTTCCAAAGATTTTTGTTATAGCTTAAGTCAAATAATGGCCCCAAGTACCCAGCGAAATAAAACATAACTTTCTCACTGTACGATGGAAAGACTGTATTTTATATACACGTCGTCTCTTCCTTTAAGGATTTTATCATTACAGTATAACGATATAACTGTGCATAATTCCATATTTATATTTTTTTATATATGTGCAGGATAACTGTGCATAGTGAATATGGAGGGAAGAGAGATGTTAAAGTCCTAAAAACAAATATTAGGATTATTAAGTGATTATCGAGGTCTAAACTAGGAGTGAAAGAGGAACAGAAAGGAGAAATGGATCTATGAGGTATTTCAAGGGGAAAAGACACTGCATTCATGAAGTATCCACTAAGCTCACAAGACCTCTATGGGTAAAGGCTGTTTCTTCTTGCCATTATTTTATAGATGAAGATCTGGAAGCCGGAACAATGAGTAAATCACAGCCCGAACTAAACTCCAGGTGCATCTGATCTGGAAGAAAATGCTCATTTCTACCCTTTCTTATACAATTCAAATGATAGGCATTGGGACAAACAAGATCCTGGTGCCATTGACCGAGAGCAGGTTCCAGGTGGGACTTGACTGCTGTGATGGGCTGGGAAATAGACATATTTAGCTTGGGGCTATAAGAGGTCACCCAGTGGAGATTTTAAGCACACAATCAGAAATAGAGCATTATAACATAGGACGGAGTTTGAGACTAGAGCTACAGACGAGATGTCTACACGTAAGAGGTAGCTACATAGAGTGAAGAGAATTCCATCAAGGGGGTTAGAGACTAAGACCTTGTCTCAATCAGCAGCGTGGTATAAGGAAGGAGAAATGAGAAGACACATTCGTGAGGGTTATCAACGCTGTGGAGGGTTTAGTTTGTTTACTTATCGATTTGATAGTAAGAACTTGGACATGATATATGCAAAGGCAGTAATCCAAAGTCTGTTCCATATCTCAAGAGTGTTGTAGTGTTAATGGGTGTTACTCAAAGGGAAAAAAAAACAGGGTTGTGTGTTCAAAAACATTTAGGGGATTCTAAGTTAAACTAAGGTGAACAAGGTTCTTTACCACCTTTAATTGGCTGGATTGGTCTTGTAAATATCCCAAATGAGGCCGTGGCAGGTCATAGTTTCTAAACTGATTTGAGTGCGGAACCCAGATTTCTTGGAGTGCCTTGTAGTATTGGATTTGCTGGGAGAAGAAAAAAACAGCGATGAGGAAATGGAAGAACGATGGTGTGCAAACGGGGTGGTCACTCTCTTCTCAACATGTCAGCAGTGAGGTCTCTTTCTGAGACTAAGGGAAACTATTAAAGCACGGGGTTATATTTTTGGATTCTTCGCTGTGGAAGTGTGAACAAGAAGTAACTGCGATGTTGCTAGAAATATTAGAAAAGCCAATATCACAACCAGGATGAGCAGGGAGCTTGAGAGCTGGGATGCAGAGACACATTGGCTCGTAAACTCAGGGTGAGGAGGGGTACAAGAGTGTGGTAAATGATAAGGATGCAAAAACAAACAAACAAACAAACAAACAAACCCCAAAACCAAACAACCAATCAAACAAACAAAAACAACCTTGAGTGCCAGAAAGGGTAATGTTGCAACGTCTGACTATGGGGTAAAGCAAAAGGCAAAGGAAGCTAGCCCGGAAGACTAGAAATTGGAAAAAAAGGGTCATAAGGAAAAGGTATTTGTCCTGTAGGGATGGGAATGGGCAGGAGAGGGGAGACTGCGGTTTGAGAGCAGGAGTTTGCCACGAATCTGGAGGTGGAACCGTTCTGATGTACATTCATTCACACACTGGGCATGCCCAGCATGCCCAAAGTCGTGTGTCATGTTACGGCAAGAGATGCATTAGGCACGAGAAAAAACGAGAGTTAACAGCAGCGTGCACCATTCACAGAGAGCCTAGTGGTGGGCACAAAGATAGGGAATTTAAATCCAGGGCAATAAAGAACGTCACAGGAAATGTTCAGGCTGCAGCCCCTTTGCCTCTACTGACTGGCCCTCGTCCACAATGTCCACACCGTTTGTTTCTCATGGTTACACATTTCCCTTCTTCAACCCTGCAAAGCCTTTCCGACAACTCCAACGTCGGATTCTTCCTTCTTCTTAATGACTTAGCACAGGGTACTTAGGCATCAGAACATTTAAAAGAATCGAATGGCCAGAGTTCTGATGTCCAGGGTGAAGCGGGGAAAAGAACAACTCAAAGAGATCACATGACCAATACACTCTGATGGTAAAACACCTTCTGCCAGGTAACAAACAGAGACAGAGGGAGAGAGAGAGAGAGAGAGAGAGAGAGAGAGAAGCTGATATTCAGATCTTATCTTTAGGAACTTCATGTATTTATGAGTGTTTATTTCATTAGGCCATTAGCAGGGACAGAAAAAGGGCACGCTTTATGGGTTGAAAAATTCCCACAAGAGTCACAAACTCAGAAATTAGAGATGGAAATACCATGTTGGGTTATGCAGAGCTAGCTTCCTTTGGCTGGGTCTCTCTGCTCCTCCCCCCACCCGAGTTTCATCCAAACCCAACTGACTCAAGCAGTGGGACTTCTCCCTCTTCCCTCGAGGTGTTATTTCCCAGCTGGAATATTTTTCTAATACTCAGTCTGAATTGTTGTCTCATGAATTCATCATCAAATCATGAGATCTAACATGCTTTGAAAAACATTCTTTTTTTTTCTTTAAATGGGAGAATTCAATAACTCTGTCAAGAAGCCTACGTTCCCAAAGAGAACAATGCCCCAGAACACATAACAGTTACTAAATAAAATTCCGCCTTGTTGCCCTCTCCTGAGGCGTACCAGTGAGAAACAATCCAGACCTTATTTTGGAGGTGTTGTAATGATACAAAATGTAGCATACAAAAAGGGTAATAGGTAAACTTCTAACGGGCACTAAAAACCCGAAAGGAGATCCTCTCTTTACATTCTGGTGATTGGACCATCTGGCATTCTCAAGAGCATCTCAGTTTCGTTAAGGCATCAACAGCTGGAAATGAACTACAACCAGATCCACTTACACAGGACCCACATGCAGCCAAACCTCACAGTCGGAAATGTCCAGAGCCCTTCCCAAGCTGAACGCAAGAAATCCTGATAAATAAAGATACAGTTTCTTTTGTACCCTGTGCCCATTTGACATGTGATTTCAAATCAACACTAATATCCGTGTGTATCGTATTTATCGATATCATATTTATCAACACTAATATATATCGAATCAGCACAATATATGTGTGTCATACGATCGTATGATTATAAAATTTTATATGCATACGTAATTTTAGCCATAATGTTTTGTCGTGAGATGGAATCAAAGGCAAAGCCAATTGGAAAAGTTTCAAAGAGAAACGATTGCTTGGGCTGGTGTAATTATGGAATTTTAAGTAGAGGGTCTTTAGTTGCCATTAGAAGTTTACCGTTTCTCCTCCTTCATGCTGAATTTTAATTACTTAACACTTTGTTAATAGGATCTGCATCATTTCCCATTGGTGGACTTTAGGAGAGTGCTACATGTTTTGATTTTGCCTATTAATTAGCTGTTGTTTTACGGGGGCATTTTTACTCTTTAGGATCTAAGCTTGTGACAGTTTTTGAATTGTTTAATTTTATAAAGGAAGGCTAGTAGAAAGCTGCACATAGTGTTGGAGCTCTATCCTCCCAAAGCAAGCGAGTTCCATGAGCGAGTATGTCTCCTAGTGGCCGCCCTTCATCAGGAGAGAAAAAGAGATGCGAAGAAAACCCACTCGTAATTACACTGCCATGTCAGGGTTGCGTGGACCTGTGTGTAAGCAGATTACTTTGCGGGGAACAGGAAAAAGCTGGAGAAGAGTAAGAATGCCAAGGAGGGTGACTACTTGGATACGGAAGTAAGATAAAGGTCTCTGAGGCAGTAATGCTTAAACCGAAGTACAACGGATGAGAAGGATCTAGTCGAGGGGGTGTGGAGGAAGAACATTAAGGTTATCATAAGCGTAGGAGGTCACGAGGTGGGAAGAAGAGGAGAGGTTGTTGGAAGGTCTTGTGCCTGTAGCCTAGGAAGGGAAGACGTGAGAGTAGAGGATGGGGGAGAGTCCACACTGGGTTGGGCCTGAAGGACAGATTAGACAGGGATTGGCCATGGAAGGGGAAAGGGAGACCCAAGGGAGACCTGCGGGTCTAAAGCACAGTTGGGTGCTTGAAACAGAGGAGGCCAAGGAAAGACCGCAATACGGTGTGAGGACAGGGGGCTGGAAAGAATTCAGATGTCCCATTTGGACCTGTTAAATCCAAATATATCTGTGAGACATCCACAGCCATCTTCCTTCACTCCCTTCTGTCTTTCTTGCTCCCTTGCGTACTTGTGGAGCAATATGGGATGGGGCCAAAAACCTATAGGACTCAGGTTCTTGCTTTAATTTTTTTAAATGTTTATTTATATTTTTTTTGAGAGAGAGACAGAGCGCTAGTGGGGGAGAGGGAGAGAGAGAGGGAGACACAGAATCCGAAGCAGGCTCCAGGCTCTGAGCCATCAGCACAGAGCCCGACACGGGGCTCAAACTCACGAACCTGGAGATCGTGAGCTGAGCCAAAGTCGGACGCCAAAGTGCTCAACTGCCTGAGCCACCCAGGTGCCACCAGGTTCTTGCTTTAAGAAGGTCATGATCTCCAGGAGTTAGATGGGGGAACAGAGACAAGTCAACTAATGAGCACAGAGTGGTGAAAGCTAGGTGTAAAGGGACCAGGGAACGACGAAGGCAAAGCCACTAGTCCCTCCCTCAGGACTCAAGGGGTTCAGTGAAGTAAGGACATGTAGCTCTACAGATATTGAAATGTATGGATTCCCCTAAGAAATAGGGAAGCACATTTAAAGTAGCTGGAAGTGTACTTGGAGGGACTTGAAGGTGGGAGAGAAAAGAACAAGGTCAGGGCAAGTTAAGCAACTCTGAGTGGCTAAACGCAGAGTGAGCGCCCTGAAAGGAACGTGTAGATTGGCCTTGAACGCCATGCCTAGGAGTTTGGTCTTAATCCTGCACACCCAGGGATAGCAGGATGTGTGCTTTAGCACGACCACCAGGTGGGAGATGTAGACTGGTAGGCGACAAGAGGCACCATCCATTCACCAGTGGCCAGTCTTGGGATGCCCCCGAACTGTGAGGATGATTCCAGAAGCCATGATATGGACTCCCAGGGAGGATGGGGCTGCAGTTGTCTAGGACTCCCTTCCTACCAGAGCCCAGTGATGCCTGGGACATACTGTCATATCTTATAGGTATGTAGTGAAGGGACGCATGAAGGGAGAACAAGGATGGCTATCTTATGAGTCAACGGCAAGTCTGGGACTAGAACAGACACTGCTGGCTCCTCTTTTCACCTGTTATGTCACAAACCCACTTTAGGCACCTTGGAGTCTCCAAAATAAATAGACAGAGCGCCCTATGAAACTTTATCTGTAGACTAAACCTGCTAACGAGTCCTAGATTATAGAGGATGATGAATGTGCATTTTTCCAGAAGTCATGCCACCATTCTCCCAACATAAAATACCGTTGCTGTTCTAAACTAAAATAAGCATTTGCAATTTCCTGAAGTTTCTTTTTTTTTTTTTCTTGAAAGTGCATCAGCAATTATATTTAAATGATAAAGTCAGCTGAAATGCAAGGCCAGACTGAATTCCAAGGCTGATCCATGTGGCAGCACATTAAAGTGAAGAAATTGCAGCTGGCCAAGCTTGGAAAGAACGGTTCTCTAACAGGACAAATTGAGCAAGTTGTTGACAATGACCTTACGATCGAGTATTGTTCTGAGATTAGTTTAAAGAGAAAAAAGAAAGGATTCCACAAACCCTAAATCATTTATTAGCTTAGGCTATGACTGAGACGGTTCCCAGCCCAGAAACAGAAGTTCAAATCCTGACTCTCCGGGACGTCTGTGTTCAAGCAGAGAGTTCAGTTCCAAGACCAGTGGATCCAAGGAGGGAACATGATGAATTCCATTTTTACTACAAATTTCAAGGAGGATTACTTCAAAAAAGAAAGGAAGGGCATGCTGAGGGAAGGAAACTGAAATCAATACACCCACAGTGATGGATTCAATTGGAAAAAGAAGAAAGTTCATTGGTGTATGAACAACAAATTCCCTTGCTTTAAGATGATATTTTGTTTTTTTTTCTTAATTTTTTTTTCAACGTTTTTTATTTATTTTTGGGACAGAGAGAGACAGAGCATGAACAGGGGAGGGGCAGAGAGAGAGGGAGACACAGAATCGGAAACAGGCTCCAGGCTCCGAGCCATCAGCCCAGAGCCTGACGCGGGGCTCGAACTCACGGACCGCGAGATCGTGACCTGGCTGAAGTCGGACGCTTAACCGACTGCGCCACCCAGGCGCCCCTAAGATGATATTTTGAAGGAGCATAAATCTTATGGACTACTCACATAGCCACAGAACTACACTGGGGTTGTTTTATCCAGGAGAAATGATAGATTTGTCTCACTGTGAGTTCACACCTGGCCCCCTTTTGATCCATGACAAACACAGGGAAGATAGCAACCGACAAGAGATTGTTAGTTCCTTAAGCCCAGCTCTGTCCTATGGTGCGGAAGAAAATAATAAAATTGTGACGGAGACGTCTTTGGTGTTATTGCCGTCATTTGATAAGAGAACTCAAAGTCTTCTTGTTCATTGCTCTTGTAAATTATTTTTTTAATTTTATTTATTAAAAAAAAATCCTTCTTCCCACCGCAGAATATTTGGTATTTTGGCTTCAGACTCCGATTTGGCATCCAAGGCACTGTAATAACGACACATAAGAAAAAAGGCCGATTTGACCAACAAATAAAGGCTCCCTACTCTATGCTGCAAAAACCATTGTAGTTTGTATTAACAGGTAAAAACTGTCAGATTTTGAAGACATCTTAAGTAGGAGATGACCTTGTCCTTCACACAGGCCCATGGCCACAGCACGTCTGGCCCACGTACAGGTTCTGGTTCTTTTGACAGAAAGTCAGAATAGATTTTTGTGAGTTTTTATGCCTCGTCTTCATTAGGTTCTGGGCTCTCGTGGCCTCACCTTGAAGAGAGTGTCAAATTCTACCCAGCAATCAAAGCTTTGCAGGTTGAAGACAGTTTTCTTTTCTTTCCACACATTTCTTTCAAACGAAAGGATTTATGTAAGCCCAGGCTCAGTCCAGAGAATGTGGGGGGGAAAAAAAAGAAGACGTAAGGACCAGCCTTTCACAAGTGGGCACCCCGCAACACAAAGCCCCCTGGCGTGGGGCATGAGCGCCTCGACCCCCTCAAGATGGCCTTGCCTTTGTTCGGGTTAATTTTGGAGGTAACTAGAGCAACGCCTGGTGAAAGTCCTGTAAACTAGGTCACCTACCACACGGGAAAGGGGAGAAGTTACTCCGAGGGTAGCCGGGAGCACGGGTCAGTCACAATTCCGAGAGAAGAGGGCTTAGTGATTGTTACACAAGGGAACTGTGTCCAAAGACCCTTTCAAAGGGCTGAAGAAAGAAGTCTTTGTTTGTGTGAATGATTGGCTCTGCCTCCTTTACCTTCTCTTACACATCCCCGTATCCCGTGACACATCACGCACACCGTTTAGGCCAGTGAGTGCCGTGTGATGCAGCTCGATCAACACAAAGATGTCAGGTTGGTGTTCTGTTCCCAACGCCTGCCCTACTTATCCTCTGGTAAACGTCACCACGCACCCTGTCCTGGGCTGGGCGACCGCCCAGGCACGGTGGCATTGATTGGGTCCAGCCCTTCGGCCGGCTGCGAATGGCTACTGCTATTTTGGGGAAGCCAGCCTCCACGTGACCCCAATCTTCACGTTTATGACCTGATTTCGCTGTTTCTCGGGAGACCCGTGAGCCCACGGCAGCGGATCCTCCCACAGGTACATCCACCCCGTGTTCCGTCTTTCAGGGCAAAGTCGTTTCCAAAACACCTGTCCGGTTAGACCACGCACCCTGTCGATTCACTAAGGTTCTCTGGGAAACCGAGCGTGCCGTTCCTTTGGGGGCTGAGTTTCAAAACACGTGTTCCAGGAACAAAGGCGTTTCTTGAGACCAGCGCTGTATTGTTCCGTGGCGGGCTTTGAAGTTCATCCTTGAGACTGGGTAGGGACGCGCTTGAACCCTTTTCAGAAGAGCAAAGTACACTTACGCATCAGGCCAGTATTGCTTAATGGTTAATAATTGTGCAACCTCGCACGTACTTGTTGTCTTACCATTTTGCTTGATTTTGCTCCTTGAGGCTACTTCACAAGGTCAGGACATTTAACCTGCTATCCCGGTGAGTTGTTTTTTACTTTGTAAGCACAGCTAGTAGTATCCTCGTTTTCTCATCGAGACGACAGGGCCGGGGGGTTGCTGTACAACCCGTCCAGAATTTGACAAGCGACTTGCCTCAGCAGCTGTCGGGGTATGTTTTTAAGGAGCTGACCAAGCCCCATAAAACCGGGCCATGTTCTCTCAAAGATGGATCGCAAACCTAGGCTCAGCAACGCCAAACAGCAAAGTAATTAAGACACGAGGGTTGTTACACAGTTTTCTACAGAATGACAGTTTGCCGTCGAATGTTCGGCATCGGTTTAGCAAAGCAGCAACGCAGTGAGTGGTTCTCAGCCCAGGTCGCTTTCGGCCCCAGGAACGTTCGGCAGCGTCCGCAGATATTTTCAATGGTCCCAGCCCGGTACGGGGAGGATGCTTCCAGGAGGCATCCGGTGGGCAGGGGTTAGGGATGTTCATAAACATCCAATGATGTACAGGACGGACCGTCCCCACAAAGAATTAGTTATCTGGCCCCAGATATCAACTGCATTAGGGTTGAAAGACCCTGTGGTGGTGTATTTCAATGGTGCTTTTGCATTAAAAAAACAAAACAAAACAAAACACCCCCTGAAAAGTGAGGCATATATATAGAAAAGTAAGGCAAATATTCCTGTGAGAAATTTATTTAAATGTAAAGGGTTTCATCTAACTCGTATCCAGGACACCTCCTTTTAAGATTATTTTAGAATACATAATCTGTTATTGTTTATCATCACTCAGCAAGGGACACGTCCTGTGGGTTTAGTATCACGTGAAGATTTCACGGGGAAATTGACAGGGAGCGATTTATTCCTCATCAGGAAAACTCTGCTCTGGTAATAAACTTCCTCAGAATGCAAGTTTGGTTTCTTCCCGAGGATCCTTCACTTTTCTGAACTTTCTCTTGCCTCTGTCTTGCAGAGATTTTGTAACTAAGTCTGGGATAGAAAGCACCGGGATCGGAGCCACAGACAGTCACTTCTTGACCATGAGATTGTCCGTGAGAACCAGTCTTTTTTTCGAATCTGTCTCTTTCCTTTGCAGATGCGAAGATCTTACAGGGCCGACAGAAGAACTTCGTCCCCCAAACCCTCTCCATGTGTAGCTTTTTTTTTCCCCCCAGAAAGCCGGTTGTGGGCTACATTCAGACTTTCCCTGTTTTTACCCCATTCCAGTAAAAATTCCTCTCCAAAGAAATCTGGTCCCGAGATGGAATGAAAGAATGAAAGACATTTTATTTTCTCTCCTCGATGCTGGCAATACTTCACTCCTACGTGTCTGAGGCTGTTTTCATCTCGCAAAGTACTTTGATACTTGTGAACGTGGCTACATGGCTTTAAACAAGAGCGGTGATAACTCACGCTAATGATTCAGCTTGTATATTAACGCTTGACAAGAAAGAAAAGAACTTTTTCTTCCTTGATGATGGTTGTAAAAATTAAGAAACCCAGGAGGTACTGAAAGGTCTGTGTTCTTGAGAAGCAAAGAGCCTCCGAGTCATGGAATTCGTGTATCTGAATCACCTGCCGCAGCGGTGCTCATCCTTTGGGATGAGCCACCCAGGCGCCCCTGAATCAGACATTCTTACGATCATTTAGCATTCCCGCTGCTAGGTTTCACAGAAGCTTGCAGTAGAAACTGGGGAGGCGGCGGGACATCGCATGGACTTTCTTTCAACTTCCACTGGATATTCGGAAGTTCAAATAGAATAAATGCGATGCCCTGGAATATACACAGAGCATCAATGAAATTGTGTGGCCAACAGAATTAAACAGTGAGGTTCGTTTAGGGAAGGGGAGTGCATAACCGTGTCATTTATACTCTATTAAATCTATAGGTTGCTTTGATGTGGGTCTGGAATGAGAAGTGTCTACTTCTCTTGAGTTCGTTCTTTGGAATGTAGCTATTTCCTCTGAAGACTGAACAGGAGGTTCTAGAGAAGAAGACAGTAGGAGGAAAGCCATCTGGGAGGGCAGGACAGAGGATCTTTGGGGGAAGCTGTCAAAAACTCTCTGGGGACGGGTTCCCTCGCTGCAAGTCAACAGGGTGGTCATACCCCTCGGTCCCCCACCCCCTCACCCGGGACCTTCTCGAGGGGCTGTGAGATCTCTTTTTTTGTGTGAAGGATCTGGACGTCCTGGACGTCCCAGTTTTCCCAAGGGAAACTGGGACATCAGTTTCGGACCGCTTTCCCTCTCGTTGGCCGTGTTAAACCTCTACTCGAGAAGAAAATAAGCCCCCTGTTGTCTCTCTTCCACCCCGATGTTTCCTTCAGAAGAAATGACAGCCAATTTAGTGACCAAGCAGCGGGTAAACAGGTGAGGTTTACCTTCTAGTGCATTTGTGCCAAAATTCAGTATATCACATTCCAGAATTGGCCAAAAAATAATACAAAAGACCAGAAAGAAAATGAGCGACACAGAACGCTGTTCCTTAAGTCCCATTCTTCAGAGAAATACAGACAATATGTCATAATACTACAACACAAATACCTGTCACTAATCCCATCCAGCTGCGACAATGCTCCCATGATAGTATTAACAGATGTGTTTGTTGGGACCTAGCCTGTCCCTTCCTCATTTTTAGGGAATTTCATGGGTATTTTCTTTTTCTTTCTCTAGAATGATTCCCCTCCTTCAATCA
The DNA here is from genome assembly GCF_023721935.1 of Panthera uncia. Taxonomy (NCBI): domain Eukaryota; kingdom Metazoa; phylum Chordata; class Mammalia; order Carnivora; family Felidae; genus Panthera; species Panthera uncia. The sequence continues at coordinate 129,592,174 of NW_026057582.1, forward strand.
CCCTTCATATCCTTGATATAGCAGCATTAAGGATAGGTTTCGGAACATCCCCCCCAAGTCCCAAATGATCATTTTAGGTTTTTTTTTTTTTCAGTGTTCTCCTTTTCCAGAATCATTCAACGAAGCAACTTATGAGTAAATATACAGGCTGACTTGAGGCTCACCGTTTCTTTCTCCCTGTTTTATGCGGAAGTAATAAGACAAGCAAAAAGTTAGCAGGAAAAAAAAGAATAGTAAAAGGAAAAATATTAATAACCACATACCTCGATAATAGTCATCGATGGGAAACCTGATTCTGAAGGGAAAGAAAAATATCACCTGAATCTTCCGCGTGTTCGGGGGGTGGGGGGTCCTTTAACCTTCCCAGTGGAGTTAATACCTATCAGGGACAGTGAGGAAAGTGAGGGCTCCGAGGGCCAGAGCTAAGATTGGAGGCTGAGGGTTTTGTTTGGTTGGTTTTTACCTTCAACACTGAACCCTCTCTTTCCAGGCTGCTGCTTCTGAGGTCGGTGGCATATAACCTAAGGCCATGTAATAATCGTGATACCTGTTCATCCTATTTAGAAGGACGCATCTACGCATCTCATCTGCCTATTCTAAAAAGAGCAGACCAGGGGCCCCTGGGTGGCTCAGTCGGTTAAGCATCCCACTTCGGCTTAGGTCATGATATCGTGGTCCGTGAGTTCGAGCCCTGCCTCGGGCTCTTTGCTGACAGCTCAGAGCTTGGAGCCTGCTTCCGATTCTGTGTCTCCTTCTCTCTCTGACCCTCCCCCGTTCATGCTCTGTCTCAAAAATAAATAAACGTTAAAAAAAAAAAAAAAAAAAAAAAAAAAAGCAGACCAGTCCCAAGACAAGGGTCTCTGTGAGTCGAGTTTTGACTATGAAATATACACTCCAAACCCCAAGGGGTTTTGTGAAAAGGCAGATGCTGACTCAGGGGGGGTCTGGGATATGGCCTGAAGTTCTGCATTTCCAACCAATTGCCACGTGACGCCAAAGCTGTGGATCCCAGAGCCCGCACCTTCCGCGGCAGGGAGGCTATTAGCAGAGGAAGAAACAGAAGCGCCTGGAAGGAGGCTGAGGATAAGGAGCCCAAGGAACAAACCCTTATGAAAAGTAAAACTTGGTTCCCCAAGGGCAATGCCTTCCATGAATTTTGAAGCCACTGGAAGACTGTTGTGATGCTCTTTTTTTTCTCAGCAGGTTTGGGGGTTCCGATCCGTACACAGGTCCGCTGAGCCCACAGCTGTGTTGTTTGGACAGGCTGGGGGTGAAGTCTGAGCTTGTGCACAAACGGCTTATCATCAACACGGGTCCTCTCTCTGACAGCTGTTTTCCTTCCCAGCCACAGGGCTCCGGCCAAAGGCCTTGCCGAAGAAGGGCCTGGAAGAATCAGCAAGCGGTGGTAGATGCCTGGCTTCAGGACCTGTGGGAGTGTGTCGTCTGTTTCCCTCTCACAAACACACGCGCACTGACACGCCACATTAACGATCGGGTGCCTGATTTCACTCCTGCGCTTGAATACGTACAGAATCAGTAGTTTGATCCATCTACCGGTCTGGCCCACAGAAAGCCGGTGTGGAAGCAGGGACGAAGTTATTTCCTATAATAAAACAAGGCATTTCTGTAAATTAGGAGTAATTTTCAAGTCCCCCTGCAGAATCTGCTGGGTGCGTAATGTGTCCGCGCCTGAGCCCCCCACGTATCCCACCAGCATGAGGCTGGACGTGGGAAATCGGTGTTAGGTATGTGAGTGCCACAGCTCGGAGAACCGATAAAAATCCGGGTCGTCGTCAAGCTGCGTGAGTTGAGAGGAAGCGGCGCCTTCGGTGACTTCCTTTGGGGAAGGTTTGTTTTGTGCTGGTGAAGTGCTCCCCCTGGTGGACCAGGAGTTGATAGGTTTGTGATCGCGTTCTGTAGGGAGCAAATGTGCTCTGGAGAAAACCCCCCGCAGTTTCAGATACGCGGAGATGTCCTCCAGGAAAAAAAAAAAAAAAAAAAAAGCTAACTTTTCAGAGCACCAAACCCAAGCTCAAGACCCCGCTGGGCTCTGGCTTGATTTTGAGCACAGCCTTCCTGCAAGGTACAAAAGGCTTCGCCCTCCCATGACTGCTGGCCTGGTCACATGGGCTCCTATTCTTACGGGGAGCCCTGGCCCCTGAGGCTCCGTACAGATTTGAGTCCTGTGTTTGATTGTGTTCGCCTTTAAAAATAATTCTGGACATTTACACAGGGAAGAGGACCCAGAGTGGGGGGGGGGCATATTTTGTTGTCAAATCATCCCTTTCTCTTACTTCCCGTCTGCTTAACCTCCCGTCTCCGACGTAGTCGTGTTGATTGTGGTTAATTTCTGTCTAGATCTCTGCTCTCCATACCCGCCCTCAACATAAAGGTAAGTTTGATCATTTGTCGAGGATCACGTTTCCACCAATATTACCGATTTCAGTGGCAGCCTAGAGACTTTATGCTGTGGTTTTCCTTAAGGAGACTTTCCGTGCGCCCTGGCGTGCACGGACAAGGACGAATTTTGCCGGTCAGGCAGAGATGAGAATCTTTGGCAACTCTTGCACTCTTTCGAACATTCTGAAGCGGATAGCATTGCAGCCTTAGTCCAAACAGTTTATGAAGCGAAATAAGGAGGTATTTTAAATATTTATTTAACAAGACATATTTTAAATAACCTACATATGTAAATAGAGCGTTCTTAGCCTGTACATTATTGCCAGGTCGATTCTCATGTTCTGATATATAATTAATTACCGGTTTATTCCTCTGTAAACCGAAGCAGGGAATAAATCAGTGATGCCAGGTCACTGATGTCAGCAAACATTGTAATACCCTCTTCTAAGTGGGTCTGTGAAAGGGGAAGCGAGACTGCGAAATCTACGGCGGCAGGTGCCACACTGTGTCCAAAGGGCGAGTTTTTACCCCAGTTTCAGTTGCTTCGTCCTGAGGTCTAGACTTTTTTCCGGGTGCCCCCTAGGTGGGCCTGGGACGCATATTTTCTAGTTTAACACAAACTCGGAAAGTATACGCAGTGTGATCTATGCATTTTATAGGGTAGGGTCACCTAACGTAGATGCACACAGTGAGCGTTTGGAGCGACACCACTACAGGCAGAAGCAACAACACCACAAATACCAATCATTTTGGTGATTTCTCGTTAGTTGAAATTTTGAATCTTTTTAATGCTTCACCAAAATCTTATTTTTAATATATATCTACATATAATATACATATGCATATTACATATGTATACACATGTACGTATACACATGTGTATGTATACACATATGTATATTATATGTATATATGTGTATTATATGTATATATGTGTATATGTGTATATACACATATGTATATGTGTATATACACATATGT
>NW_026057582.1:129595564-129727216 GCF_023721935.1 Panthera uncia
TGTATATGTGTATATACACATATGTATATGTGTATATACACATATGTATATGTGTATATACACATATGTATATGTGTATATACACATATGTATATGTGTATATACACATATGTATATGTGTATATATATGTGTATATATGTATATATGTATATTTCCACTTAAATATCTCTCTTCTAAACTTTTCCACTGCCAATTTCTAAAGGACCAAAGGGTTGACCGTCAAACTTTTCATGAGTATAAAGAGGTCTCTTTAGGGAATAGAAGTAAACAAAATATGGCATCTTTTCTTTTTAGATTTACTTTCTGACGATGAAGAGTGAATACTCCTCTCAAGGGCCTCAGCAAATTTTTGGTCTGGGTCAGTGACGAGACAAGCACGTTTCGTTTAAACATACTACGCGTGTGTTCCCAACAACCCAACCCAGGGTCCCGATTTCCAGTTCTGTGAATTGGCTTGCCAGCTTCATTCTCGCCAGTGGATTAGCAATATTCATTACCTTGGCCCGTGGCCAAAACATCTGGAAACTTGAGTAGGAGCATCATTTAAAATAATTCGTTCGTGCCATTGTGACAGACCAGCCCATTGGTTACCTGACCTGTTCACCATCACCCAGTTGTCTTGCCACGTGTTTAAACATTTTGGATTAAATTTGCATGAGATCGTTTTGCCATTCTGCAGTGGGAAGAAACGTAAAATTTTGGTGAAACAAATATCGGCAGCAATCAAAGGGATTGAATTTTGTGGTTGGGATGACCATCACGTGCATTCCTAGATGTGGAGTCCATCACTTTGCTATGGTATTATTTTGGTGCTTAGGATAAGTGTCCTTTCTGTAGCTGACAGGTCCAGGGAGGTGTAAATTCGTCTTAGCAGCTTCTGAATGAGGGGTCCTTATGCAGTTATACAAAGAGGAAAATTAAAGGTTAAAATGTGCTCATCCACCCTCTTCCAGATTCTCTCTAGAGCTTCAGGAGGTGTCTGGAACAATAATTACTTTGGCGTAAACACAGAAGGGCTCAGGGGATTGTTTTTTTAGAGTTTTAATAAATTTTTAGATTTGCCATAACCAGTATATTAGTTTCTAGAAGAAAAGAAAATGTTGATTCCGTTGAAGCCTCCATATCAGTGTGGGAAAAGAACTTTCTCCCAAAGATAGATAGTAGCAATACAATAATCAGATTGTCTTCTCCTGAAATATTATCAAGATTAGTAATTCTATTTTTACCCTGTGTTATTTTGAAAAGTCCTGTGAAAGGTGGGGCACACCTACTTTTTAAACATTTTGTTTTAATTGTTAAAATTTTTTTTATTTTATTTATTTTACTCCTCGTGCTACGTGCAGAGAGAACCCTGGGGATTATTTATAACACCGGCATAAGAAGACTCAGAAAGGTGAAGAGAAGAAGGCAGACCGACCAGGAATCTCAAGACCCAAGGAATGACACAATGGTCAGTTTTCTGAGTTTTTGCTTTTTTGTCATATAGATTAGGCCTGGAGTTAAAGAAACCAACAACTCAAAGCAAATGAATGAATGAATGAATGAATGATAGAATAGAATAGAATAGAATAGAATAGAATAGAATATCAACAGCTCAAAAATAGTAATAAACACTGACAAGAGGACACCCAACCAAAGCCTGTTGTCTCTAGCCAAAGGACCAGGAAAAGGACAACCTCACAAGATGTAAAACATTTGGACACAAACCACTCTACCCTAGCAAACATCACAAACACCAACTGGCTGATGTCAGAGAAGGCTGAGCAGGGAGCTGGGACTTTCATCCCTGCTACAACAAAGAGCTCTTACCCCTGTGGTGTGGGTGAAGGTCATATACAGAGCAGTAACAGGCATTCCTGCCCCTCCAGTACAAGGAAATGTCACTGGAGGTCTACTGGGGAGCTGGAATAGCCCACCCAACAGTAATGAGGAACGTTCTCCCTCCCAGATGTCAACAGAAGCCAGTGGAGAAGCTGAATATCTACCCCCATCTGGCAGTAAAGAGGAAACACGTCGCCCTTCTACCAGCATGGTGTCAGAGGAAGCCAGTTAAAAGAAGCGTTTTAAATAAGATCCAGAGCCTCATAACGTGCTACCCAAATGTTCAGGATTCAATCCAAAATCACTCATCACACCAAGAACAAGGAAGAACCCAGACTGAATGAATAAAAGACAATAGATGCATGCTAACATCAAAATAACATAGATGTTAGAATGATCTGGCCAAGGTTTTAAAGCAGCTATTATAAAAATGTTCCCCTGAGCAATTACAAACATTCTTGAAACTAATGACAAAAATACTAAGCTTCAACAAAGAAATAGGAGCGCAGAGCAAAAATGAAAAGATATATAAACGAACCAAATGGAAAAACTTTTGAGCTGAAAGAGACACAAAAACACAAAAACTCAACGTTATGGGCTCAACAAATAAATGGCGGAGACAGTGGGAAGGATCAGTGAACTGGAAGGTAGGACTATATACTGCCTAAAATGAACGACAGAGAGGGAGTAGACTGAAAGGGAAAATGAACAGAACTTCAAGGACCTGGGGGACAATTATGAAAGCTCTAACATTTGCATTACCAGACTTCTAGAAAGAAAGAAGAGGGCAGGCCTAAAAATGTCCTTTAAGAAATAAAGGCTGAAATCTTCCTAAAGACCTAAACTTTCAGATTTGGGAAGCTGAGTAAATTCCAGACAAGATAAACTTGATGAAATTCTTACCAAGACACATCATAGTCAAACTTCTGAGAACTAAAGACAAAACAAAAATAAAAACAAGCCCTCAAAAGACAGTGGGGGGAGAAAAGACAGTCTCAAGCGAAAGAAAACTAAGAAAATGTGTTGCCACTAGACCTACCCTAAAAGAATGGCTAAAGAAATTGTCTAACCAGAAAGGAAATGATAGAAGGATTTCTGGATCATCAGAAAGGAAGAAAAAACTCAGTAAGCAAAACTATGAGTAAAGATCATTGGTTTTTCTTTTCTTCTTGATTTTTCTAAATTACGTTTGAGAGTTGAAGGAAAAATCATGACTGTCTCATATGGTTCTAAATGTATACAGAAGAATTATCTAACAACTCTTTTATAAAAGGGTGACTTTGGAGTCGATCTTTTACACTTCACTCACATGGCTAAAAAGACAATTAAAGTAGATTGTGATAATTTATGAATATACAGTGTAATACCTAGAGCAACCACTGAACAAGTTATGCAACGAGATACATTAAAAACACATAATAAATAAAAATAGAATTATAAAAATGCCAATAACTTATAGAAAGCAGAACAAATAACACGAAAAAGAAAACAAAACAAAAATAAGTTGATGTCAGACTTTAGTTCTAACAGATCAACGGTTATATTAAATGTAAAAGGTCCAAATATACCAATTAAAACAGATTGACAGAATGGGTTAAAAAAAAACATAACCCAACTATATGCTGTCTACAAGAAACTCACTTCAAATATAAAGCTATAGATAGGTTGAAATAAAAGGGAGGAAGAAGGTATATCATGTAAACAGTAGGTGATGTACTGATAAAAGGGTCAATACGCAAGTAAGACTTAGAAATCCTAAATGAGTGTTCACCAAACAACAGAGTTACCAAATATATGCAGCATCAACTGATAAAACTTGGAAGACAGATAGATAAATTCACAATTATAACTGGAGAGTTGCATCCCTTTCTTGACAATTGATAGAACACATAGACAGGAAGTCACTGAGGGTATAGAAAAACACCATCAACCAACAGGATCCGATTGACATGTATAGAACATGTAGCAATAGCATAATGCATGTTCTTTCCAAGGGCTCACAGAGCACATACTCAGACCAGGGGTGCCCTGGTGGCTCAGTCGGTTAAATGTCCAATTCTTGATTTGGCTCAGGTCATGATATCACAGTTGTGAGATTGAGCCCTACATCCAGCTCTGCACTGAGCATGGAACCTGCTTGAGATTCTCTCTCTCCTCTTCCTCTGCCCCTCTCCTGCTCAAGCATGCACTCTTTCTCAAAATAAATAAACATTAAAAAAATACATTTTCTGGCCATAAAACAAACCTCAACTAGTTGTGGGACAGAGTAAAACAGTGATGAGAAAAATATTGTTCGGCAACAACCTATTGAGAGAATTAAAAGACAAGCTACACACTGGACGAAAATTTTGTAAAGCACGTATATCCAACAAACGATTTGCATCTAGAGTATGTAAAGAACCATCACAACTCAACAGTTAAAAATTAGCACAAGAAAAGATGTTTTCCATCATTAGCCATTAGAGAGATCCGAATTAAAACCACAGATACAATCACATTCTACACGTCTGAAGGGCTAAAATAAACAATAGTGAACATAACAAATGCTGACAAGCATACAGAGAAAGTGGATCATTCATAAATTGCTTATGGGAAAGTAAAATGGTACAACAACGCTAGAAAACAGATTGGCATTTTTTAAAACATCTAAACATTCAACTACCTTATGATCCAGCAGTCGCACTCCTGGGCATGTATATCAGATAAATAAAAATGTATGTTCACACAAAAACTTGTACACGAATGTTCACGATACCTTTATTTGCAAGAGCCAGGAGCTGGATACAATTCAGATACCCTTCAGTGGGCAAATGGTTAAAGAGACTGGTGCATGCATAATAATAAAAAGGAACTCATTGTTAATACGTATGGTAACAACCTGTAGGAATCTCCAGCGAATTATAATTACAGTGAGTGACGGAAATCAATTTCAATGTTTGTAATTTTATATAAAATATACATTCAATTTTGTTTTTGATATAAAAATATATTCAATTTCAGTAATGTTCTATAAATGGAATTAAACAAATGTTACACAGTGTTTAATTCCATTTATGGAACATTACTGAAATGACAAAATTACAGAAATGGAGAACAGAGCGTGTGTTAAGGGAGACGTAAGCGTGAAGGGAAGTGGATGTGGTTACAAAAGGGCAATATGAAAGATCCTTATGATGATTGAAATGTTCTGTATCCTGACGAGATCAATGTCAATATCCTGTTTTATTATAGTTTACTATTAATGTTCAAGATGGTACCATTGGGGGAAATTGGGGAAAGTAGCACTCTGTATCATTTCTCGCAATTGCATGTAAATCTAAAACTACCCTAAAACTTTTTAATTGGGGGTGCCTGGGTGGCTCAGGCTGTTAAGCATCCGTCTTCAGCGCAGGGCATGATCTCCTGGTCCATGAGTTCGAGCCCCGCATCAGCCTCTGTGCTGACAGCTCAGAGCCTGGATCCTGCCTCAGATTCTGTGTCTCCCTCTCTCTCTGCCCCTCCCCTGCTTGCACTCTGTCTCTGTCTCTCTCTCAGAAAGAAATAAACATTTAAACAGTTTTAATTTTAAAAATGTCCTGCAAGACGTGTAATCAGCAGTTCAGTTACCCTGGGCTTAAAGTAAAAAATAAATAAGTAAATAAATAAATAAATATACAAACACACAAATAAAATAAATAATTAAATAAATAAATAAAAATAATATTTGACTGTAACACTTTAATCTTCCACAGCCCTGGGCAAATACCTTCAGTCACTATGAGCCTCCTTCTCCATCAGGTAAATGGCCATAGTAATACCTGTCTGTTTATTTTACTAGCTGTAGTCAGGATAAAATGACAACATAATGATGACTCTAAGAGTGTTTCCTAATTTTTTAGGTCTCACAAGAAAAAGAACTAACGCTTGTTGGTTTGTCGGACACAAACAGTGCCCTGGGCTACGAGCTGCGTTAAATGCATCCCTTAGTTTGTATCTATATGGTAGTATTTTACGTGAAACGTTTAAAAGCCAGGCTCCTATAACTTCACGACAGACCGGGTGGCATTTAGAGCAGCGTCACTAAAGAGAAATTCCTGTCTTTCATCCTGTCTGTCTCACGCGCTCAAGAGTTTCCAAGTCCCGTGTCTGCGCTAACTCTTGGCTCCGATTTCTTCAATATGCTGCGACTCCAGGGACCCTCTGACCCTCCTTTCCTTCAACGTACCAAGCCAAACCTTCCATCTCGGCCCCTCCCTATCCTTTCCCTTGCTTGGTACACCAGCTATCTGTTGCCCGCCCCCCCCCCCCAACTCCCTGTTTTGCATTTTCCCCTCAGCACTGGCTCCTTCCCATTGAAAAATTAGACCACGGGGCTTGGTCCCTTTCTCTTTCAGGTACCCCCCCCCCCAACATTGTGCCTGTAGATCGGAGAAAGACAAAAGAGTTTGTGGATATCAGGGTGATCCTTTTTACGTTTCATTTATTATCGCCATTGTACAATTGAGGAAACACGAGTGAACTACTGAGAACACCCAGCAAAGCTAATTTAGGCCAGGTAGGAAATATTTAATTGACAAGGCAACGGATAGTCCGTATTTTGCACGGAAGTTTTTTGTTTTTTTTCTCTCTCTCTTTTCTGGTTTCTGCCGTGAGACGACGCTTCTAAAAATCCGTTTATGGGTTCACTTACTCACGTGTTTCTTCATTCATGAAGTCAGTTCATCACTCGTTCAACAAGGACCTATCACCCGCTAACGGCAAGGCCCTCTGCTGAACCCTAGGGATACGGAGGTGCGTAAAATATAATCTGGAGAACCACACACGAGCACAATAATAATGAGAATATGGTTCATGACACAAGAGGCGTGAAGGTAGCCTGGGAACACAGAGGGGGAGGCACTTCACCGTGGAGCCTTCTGGGTCACCTGGAGAAAGTAGCAAACTCAGATGCCTGCGGTGGCCAGGCATGGGACAAACTCCCGCGGTGGGGACTGAGGGAACTGCTCTGACGAAATTGAGGTAACACATCTGATTTGCGAGCGTAATTCGTTCAGGAAACGTGCTTGTAATCCAAAGCACTTGTATATCAAAGCGAATTTCCCCATAAGAAATACTGGAGACTCAGGTGACTCGTTCCACAACCCCAAAATATTCATATAAAAGTGATTAGAACACTGTAATAGAATACACCATAATAAAGAAAATACAAAATATAAAGAAAAATTAATTAACCTGCCCTTGCCTTTGAAGACCTTTGTGGCTGGAGTGAGGGAGACAAGAGAAAGGAGGGTTATCCTGTAGGACGACTTTCACGATCACTACCGGGATTGCTGCTGTCTATTGGCTCAGAGGAACCTTTTTCTTTTTGCGCAACGTTAACAAGGAACCTATCCAATGACACTTGCTTTTGCCTCCTCTTGAAGATTTCACCGACATGTGACATCGCATTCACAATCACCCACAATCCCGCAGCAAGAGAGAGAGAGAAGAACCATTGGTTCAGTTGCGATCACGTGACATTCGACATCACGTACCATTTGTCTTGCGAGACGTCGTTCGTTTCTCCAGTTAAAAGTGATTAGAAATGTTTGCTCGTCTTGTGAAACACTCGAAGAACAAGTTACTCATTCAATCCAAGGATTTACTGTGTATAGAAATGGACCTAGCATTCTAGAAACTGGGAACATTAGAAATAATGGTGGCTGTATCCTGTGGGGTCCACCTTCAATGAGTAGCTCACACCTGGCTTATTGCCGTGTCTAATACAAGTCTCCTAGTCCAGGCCTTCCTTATTTCTCCTCGGATCCAGTACAATAACCTCCCATTTAGTCTCCCTGTTTCCACTCTGGCCCCCCACCGTCTTTTCTACGTTCAGATATCAGGGGGAGACGGAATGCGCACATCAGTGCTGTATTCAACGACTCCCCACGTCACTCAGAGTGAAAGCCAAAGCCCTTAGCTTGGTGTGAAGCCACATTTCTTAGCTGAACATTAGCATACTCCAGGGAGCTTCTAAACTGTCAGCAGGTGGCCCTGAAGCCCTGAAATTCTGCACAATCTAAGGTGGCGCCTAGGCACAGCCACGCCGTTTTCTCCCCCCAGCTCCCTTGGTTTTGTCCGAGCATTAGCTTTGCAGACAGACCTTCGCTGACACCCAGACTGGGCATCACTGTCATGTTCTCTTGCCTCTTTGCTTTTTCTCATGGTGTGCTTCATAATGCACGTGTCTACTTACTGGTTCATGTGCTTGCAGCCCCTCCCCCAGCCCCCCCAGAAGACCAGCCTATGAGGGCAGATATTTTTTACCTCTTTTGCTTATCAGTCTGTTCCCAGGGCCTGCACAAGTACCTGGGAAACACAGGAGGCATTAAATAAATAAACTTGAATATAGATAGAATGGCAATGGTGGGTGGAGGAAAAGGGTTTAACACATTCGAGGGACGTGGATGGAGAGTGGCAACAGGAAACAGAAAATGACCCAGAAAACTGGAGGAGGCTTCGTAAAAAGTAAGGAGTCAGCATGTTTTTCCTTAAGAAGATGGTGTACCTTGACCACTGTATTCTATTCTATTCTATTCTATTCTATTCTATTCTATTCTATTTTTAAATGTTTATTTATTTACTTTGAAGAAGAAAGTGAGCATGAGCAGGGGAGGGGCAGAGAGAGAGAGAGAGAGAATCCCAAGCAGGTTCTACACTGTCAGTGTAGAGACCTACATGGGGCTTGATCCCACGATCTGTGAGATCGTGACCTGATCAAGAGTCAGACACTCAACAGACTGAGCCACCCAGGTGCCCCAAACCTTAACCGTTTTAAACGAGAGGATTTCCCAACCACATCTGAATTTTAGGAAACTCACTCTTACTGTATTTGGGGGACGAATTAGTCCCCAGTAGGGGTAAAATGGCTGGAAAGAGCTGCCAGGAACCTCTTGTAATCATAATGAGAAAGTCTGAACAAAGAAAAGACACATTTGAACATCTCTCTATGGAATAAAGGGGAAACTGAGTCCTACACGGGTTTGTGTTATCTAATTTAGTGACAGACAGAACTGTGAAGGCGTGGTCACTTGTATTTTAGCCTTTGTAATTCACTGTTTCTCTTTTGCAGAAGTTTACCTTTGACTCCCAGGCTCCCTCTCTATTCCGGTTAAACACAAATGAAAACAGACTTAAAAAATACAAATTTAAGGGGTCCCTGGGGGGCTCAGTCAGTTAAGCGTCCGACTTCAACTCAGCTCATGATCTCACAGTTCGTGGGTTCGAGCCCCGCGTCGGGCTCTGTGCTGACAGCTCGGAGCCTGGAGCCTGCTTCGGATTCCGTGTCTCCCTCTGTCTCTGCGCCTCCCCTGCTTGTGTTCTGTCTCTTTCTCTCTCTCTCTCTCTCTCTCTCTCTCTCTCTCTCTCAAAAGTAAAGAAATGTTAAAAACAATTTAAAAAATACAAATTTAAGGCACCTCCATAGCTTGTTTGGTGCCACTGCTGTATTTCCTATGCAAGGTATGAGTGATTGCAGTGTCTCTCCTTTTACATCCTTGCCTAATAGACTGTCCCACACATTTATTATCCTCATGTGAAAAAATGCCTCATAACATCTGTGTCTGTTCTAAATCTCTTCCATTTTCCATTTATGCGCCAGTGTCCTATAATCTGTTCAAAGCTGAAAATAGAATTAAGGTATGATCTTAGCACAACCTCTAATGATTAATGTTATTACTGGTTTTTTTCCCCCAAATGAATAAACTCACAATCAATGAGAAAAGATTCATCTGTAAAAGAACCCCCAAGGAGACCTCAACCCCTTACCCTTCCAACTTCTGTAAATGTGTCCTCCCAATGTTCTGTAGAGTCCCTCCCCTCCTCCCCACCATTCATTCAACCCAATCTTACTTTGGTTAAAGAAGTAAATCTAATTAAAGGAGCCCGGGAAATGGAAACTGTTTTGCGAGTTAAGGATGCTGTATCTGTGTTACTTTCACCAGCGATTGGGCTTACAAGATGGAAAATTCCTTGGGCCGCTAGGCAAAGCACTCTCAATGTTGTTGAAACATCTGGTTTTCTTTGTGTAAAATCCTTTCCACGAGGTGGGCGAAGGTTTTTATTCTAATTGAATTTGTAGTTAATTCCAGATAAAGATGAGTTGCTTTTTGCTGATGCTGTTCAAATCAGGGGTCCCAGCACCTCCCCCGATCCCAAACCTTCTTTCTACTCACAAGTGATCAAAAGTAGTGGTGATTCTTTGGTTTCAGGGAATCTCCATTTGTTTATACGTTTACGGCCGAGGGATCATTTCTGATGCACGCCATTCCTGACTTGGTCTTTTGAGTCCTGCGTGATAGAAATTGAAGGGCTGACTTGAATGTCTTAAATGCAGTGGTTCTAACCGATTCAGCAAGGGCTGAATTTGAAGATGACTTCGATTTGAAGATGGCTTACCACTCTCCCTGTGAATGTTTATCTGGTGTTAGTTGATCCCAAGCAATGCGTTTGTGCTCTTAAACCACGTAAAAGAAACGAAGGGGTCAAGCTTTCCAATATGTGCTGCAAAATTTGTTAAGCAAATTAATACGTGGCTGAACAAAATAAATATAAGGCATGTAAGTCACCCAGCGCCCTTTGCCGTGCCTCCTAAATGATAGATTTCTGCCTGTACCAGTGGTCTTTGGGAGACAATGTTTCCTTGAGTTTACATTTTGGATGTTGTGAAATAAAGGAAGATTATTTAAATTATACTTTGTTTCTTTTCCAGCCAACCCTGGGTGAATGAACCCTCCCTGCCCTTCTCTTTCCTTCCTATAGAACTTTATTTGGGACTATAGAATAGAAACTAAAACCAGGACATAAAATCAGAAGTCAGAATAAGGAAAAAAAAAAAAAAAAGGCTTTCCATAGCTTATCAGGTAGCCTGAAATCTATCACTGTTCCCTTTCGGGTCACTTATCAAAGGCAATTTCCTCTCCCCCCCCCCTTTTTTTTGAGGCTTTGGACCTAGAAGAAGGCAACCACTTCTCTAGAAGCAGGGGAGAGTTGTCAGTCAAAAGCCATGAGCACGGACTTTAAAGAAATTTTGCCAGTTTCAAAGATAACCGATAAACTCTTTGTAAGTTTTCCGATTCTTATTACTCTTAGAGGCAAAGCCTGAATTTTAACTCGTCTTCTAAAAGGGATCTGCACTGATTCTTCTAGCCAAGTTAGTTCTCTTCCATCTGGATATTTTAAGATGCAGCATGAACATTTACCTATAGTTTCACGTTTTAAAATCCATTCACACTCTCTCCAAAGCCTTCTGCTGTTTATCTGAGCAATTCAAGGGCAGGAGGAACATGACTAATTCATTCCTACAATTTGGTAGGTACTCGATAAGTGATTTCTTACTTAATAGCCTCAAATGGTTATAGAAGAGGGAAACATGTATTTCTCTTTATTAGCCAACGTTGCAAGCCATTACATGCAATAATGAGACATGTTGGCTAGGGTAGGTAAAAGTAAATACAGTAGGACAAGAAACTGCTATCTCAGGGTAAGAGTAGATTGCTTTAAATTTGTCTCTGATATAAATTACACTGCAACGAACATCCACGGAAAGAAATTTTTCAGTGCATCTGGGGTTATAGCTACAATGTTAATTTCATGGCCGACGGATATAAACTTCACTTATCCACATTCTTCATAGCATTGCCTATTGTAACTAAGTTTATTAATAATTGATAGATGAAAGTGATACCTCTTTTTTATTTTGTTATATACAAATACATGTCCGTATTACACATATAAGTATTATTTCTCTCTATATATGTATATATATATATATGCATATAAGTATTATCTATCTGTATCTATCTATCTATCATCTATCTATATCTATCTATCTACCTATCTATCTATCTATCTATATCTATCATCTATCTATCATCTATATCTATCAATCTATCTATCTATCATCTATCTCTATCTATCTATCTATCTATCTATCTATCTATCTATCATCTATATCTATCTATCTATCTATCTATCTATCCATAGAGTCTGGGAAGGATTATTGGCCCCGATTTTTTACCCCTGATACCTGTACCCCTGATCTGCTATTCACCTTTGCAATACACTTTTCCAAAAGGTAGAATATACTTCTCTTGGTTTTTGCAGTGAGACTTTCTTTTTGGCCAGTGTGAAGTGAGAAGATGAAAAAGGACTCGAAATGACATTCTGGGGCTGGTCGTGTGTCCTTGTTTTTAAACCATCCACATGGCCCACTTGTCTGCTGGTCCCTAGAAGAGGAGGGGTCCCAGGCAGAGTAAATCAACTCCAGGAAACTTGTAACATGAAGCTGAACCATGCCACCTGCCTCAGAAAGTCATGACCAAAAAGTAAATGCTTAATTGTTACCTACCACTGAAAGTCTGAGATTTGTTATGCCCCAGGAGTCAACTGCTACCTATACCTAATATGAGCTTGTTACTGGGCACATACGACAGGAAGTAAGAGCGTAACGAGACTGCGTATAATGCATTGAGAGAAAAGAATACGATATAAAAATATTATCTATATATAATATCAGTTGATGATTTGATTTGATGAAAACAAAATCAGTAAAGAATAGAAAATGGCGTGGCATGTGAAAGGTACATCTTTGATTGCCAATAAAGTTGACTGTTTCATATTTTCCTTTCTAAAATGTGCCTCACTGTGACTTTCCAAGTTTTCTTTAGGTTTTTCGTCCTTCTTTAAGTTGTCATTATTTTTTATGTGTGGCTGGCATTTACATATTAAATATTTTATATATTGGCTACGATAAAAGTGCAGATATATCTCCTAATCTGATTAAGATTTTATATTTTGTTACATAGAAATTCTTTAAATAGTAAATTAAGTCTTTTGTTTTATGCTTTACTGCATGTTTAGGAAATTTTTACATTTCAGTTTTTACAATTTAACCTTAATTGCCAGTGGCTAATTTTGGTATGTAATGCAAGGTAGGAAATTAACTCTATCTCCAACATTGCCGAAAGTTTTCGTTAACAATGTTTAATGAATTCAGCATTCCCCAGTTGATGTGAAATGTTGCTGCTACTGCCATGAAACAGGAATTGGGTGTCTTGTATTTTTATTGTTGTGTAATCACAGCCACCAATATTGTGCCTTGATGATATGAAATGATATCAAGAATTAGGTATGAAATGACTTTCCGTAACTCTTTTTAAAGTTTATGTATTCATTTTTGAGAGAGGGAGAGCAAGCGGGGGAGGAGCAGGGAAAGAGGGAGAGAGAGAATCCCAAGCAGGCTCCGTGCTGCCAGCGCGGACCCAGATGTGGGTCTTGAACTCACGGACTGTGAAATCATGACTTGAGCCAAAAGTCAGACACTTAGTGGATTGAGCCACCCAGGCGCCCGGAAATTATATTCAATACAAAAAGCAGATAACTTATGTGACAAAGTTTGCCCCTGTGTCATATGCCCCCAATTCTATAAAATCAGTACACACACACAAACATATGTGAGGAAGGTTAAAAAAAAATTGAAAATATTAGTGACCCCTAATTCTGTGTGGATAAAAAGATAAGGAATAATTTTTATTTATTCTTCACTGTTTTCCGTGTTTTCCAAATTTTCTACAGTAGACATACAATACTTCTATACTCAGAAACAAAAACCATTAAGGAATTTTTTTTTTAAAGTTAAAACAAGACTCCAATAACTCACCAAGTTCTATTAACTAGAATGTCACATTGATTTGCTTGTTTGTAGATTAGATAAAAGAAAAAATTATTTGTTGATTCTTAAAAAAAATCATATGAAACGTCATTCAGTTTGTCCTTAGTCAAATATATATATTTATTTATTTATATTTACATTTACATTTATATTTATATTCATATTTATTATATAAATATATCATATACAAGATATATTTATATAATGTATAATATATAAATATATCATATACAAGATATATTTATATAATGTATAATATATAAATATATCATATACAAGATATATAATAATATACTAATATATACATGTTATATATCGAATATATATATTTATAAATATATAATATATATTTATTTTATATTCATTTATTTAAATTTCCTTCCCTCTTTCTTTGACAAGTCATCTCCCAGCTATCTTACTGCTATTCTTGGAAGTAAGGTCTATTTTATTTTTTACCTTAGGTGCAAATAATTCTCAGTATTGGCCAAGACATGAGGCCAGGCTAAAAGTAGCTGGCTAGGGCAAATTCCACTCTTTGATTAGAGAAATAAATTTATTTTAATATTCCTCTTTCCCTTCTAGAGGGGTTTTGTGTAGACACGGAGAGAGCTTCTATACTTGAAGAGAAGTTGGGCTCCATGGTTTCTGAGGATCCATCCGGTGCTGTAGTTGGATAAGTCTTAGGCTATCAAGAGAAGGCATGGAGAGGGCCCGCAGCTCGGAGGCTCACTCTTGAGGGGAAGCCCAAGGAAAGATATGTTTACGAAGTGGATGGAGAATCCTTGGCCCCACTGCTGCATGTATCCCAGGAAGTAAGAAGAACTAGGAATTAACTATGGCCTCTCCTGCCACATGTCAAAGTTAATTCTGTTTCCAATGAGCCTTAATTATGCCAGTGAAGTTTAGGGCTTAACAGACAGAACCTGTTCCCTGAAACTGTAACTTTTATTGTGAGGACTGAGAAAGATTTAAAATCAAGTTCCCTTTAAATGTGAACTTGATCTGAAGCTACCGTATTAATTGTTGAGGCAAAAACAAAAAACAGAAACAAAAAACCCTACATCTCTCTCGTAGAGTGGTTGGCTCATTGTCATTCCATCAGTGAAAATACCCCTCAGAAAACCCAAATCTTCATGAAGACTTCAGGCTCTGATTTTTTGAACTTGGTGAACTCAATTCCTGTACTAATTTTTTTTAATGTATGATTTTTGTGGAGGATCTAAAACCTAGCAAGCTTGTAAACAGTTGTTATTTTTCTTTTTTGTTTGTTGATGGTTTTCTTTGTCACGTGAGGTCTTTGGAGTCCGGTATAGCCCCACAAGTGTATTATTTTTGCTTTTGTTTTCCTTGCCTGAAGAAACATATCCAGAAAAATGTTGGTAAGACTGATGTTAAAGAGTTATTGCTTGGGGCGCCTGGGTGGCTTGGTCGGTTGGGTGTCTGACTTCGGCTCAGGTCATGATCTCACAGTCTGTGAGTTCGAGCCCCGTGTCGGGCTCTGTGCCGACAGCTCAGAGCCTGGAGCCTGTTTCAGATTCTGTGTCTCCCTCTCTCTGTGACTCTCCCCCATTCATGCTCTGTCTCTCTCTGTCTCAAAAATAAATAAAAACGTTTAAAAAAAAAAAGAGTTATTGCCTATGTCTTGATTACCTTCTTGATTACTATAGCTTTATAGTAAGTCGTTATAGGAGGGAAAAGGCTTATAGTGTGTCAGGTAATATTACTGCTCCAACTTCCTTCAATATTGTTTTGGCTATGAGTCTTTGCCACTCTACATAAACTGTAAAATCAGTTTGCCGATATCCATGAATAACTTGCTGGGATTTGAATTAAAATTACACAGAATCTATAGATCAATTGGGGAGGAATTAGAGTCGTGACAATATCTAGTCTTCTTATCCGTAAGTGTGAAGCATGTCAACATTTATTTAGTGCTTTGATTTCATTTATCAACGTTTTATAGTTTCCCTCATATACATCTTATCCATATTCTGTTACATTTGTAACTAAGTATTTCATTTTGGGGGATACTAAATGTCATTAATCCTGCCTTTTTAGTTCCAATTCCAGTGTTCGTTTTTTGTATGTAGGAAAGCAGTTGGCTTTTGTGTCATGCAAAGTTGCTATAGTTGCTTATTAGTTCCACGAGGGTTTTTTGGTTACTGTTGATTCTTTTGGATTTTCTACATAGGCAATAATGTCATTTGTGAAGAAGGTAGTTTTATGTCTCCCTTTCCAATATGTATGTTTTCATTTCTTTTTCTTGCCTTATTGCATTAGCAAGGACTTCCAGTATGATGTCAAAAAGGAGTGATGAGTCTTATGTTTAATCTTAGTGGGGGAGCTTTGAGTTTCTCACCATGAAGTATGATGCTAGCTATAGATTTCTTTTGTAGATAATCTTAATCAAGTTGAGAATATTTCCTTCTGTTTCTATGTTACTTAGACTTTTTGTCATGAATACATGTTGCTGTTTGTCAAACACTCTTTCTATGTCTATTGATGTAACCACGTGATTTTGTTTTTATTCTGTTGACATGAATGGACTAGTTTGGTATATCTGACATAAACCTACTTGATTGTGGTGTAAACTCTTTTTATACTTTTTTCTAATTTTTAAATGTTTGTGTATTTATTTTCAGAGAGAAAGAGAGTGAATGGGGGAGGAGCAGAGAGAGAGAGGGAGACTGAGAATCCCAAGCAGGCTCTGCACTGTCAGCACGGAGCCCTACATGAGGCTCGAACTCACAAACTGTGAGATCATGACCTGAGCTGAAATCAAGAGTCAGGTGCTCAACTGACTGAGCCCCCCCAGGGGCCCTCTTTTTATACTTTTGTGATTTCAGTTTGCTAATGTTTTGTTGAGGATTTTTGCATCTATGTTTATGGGAAATATTGATTTGTAGTTTTCTTTTCTTGTAATTTTTTTTCCTGTTTTGGGTATTAGGATAATACTGGCCTCTAGATGCGCTAAGAAGTAATGAACTCTTCTGAAAAGATTGTAAAGAATTGGTGTAATATCTTCCTAAACTCTTTGGTGTGATTCACCAGTGAACCCATCCGGACCTTGTGTTTTCTGTTTGGGAAGGTTATTAATTATTAATTATTGATTCAATTTTTTCAGTAATATAGGTCTGTTCTTCTCGAGTGAACTTTGGCAGAATACGTCTTTCAAGGAATTGGTTTACTTTTTCTAGATTATCAAAGCACTGTGTTTTTTGAATTCTCAATAATCAGTCAATTCATTAGGTCGATATTTTTACTTAGGAGAACTCTGCTGCATTGCAAAAATATAGAACACGGCTTGGGTAAATATGCTATTCACATGTAGTGATACTTGTTCAGTTATTTAGATTAGATGCTGATCATCTTGAAAAGAGAGGAAGAATAGAAAATGGGAAGTGAAACTGTTTAAAATGATGCATTGTGGTAAAAATGCAGAGGTAAATA
The DNA here is from genome assembly GCF_023721935.1 of Panthera uncia. Classification (NCBI taxonomy): domain Eukaryota; kingdom Metazoa; phylum Chordata; class Mammalia; order Carnivora; family Felidae; genus Panthera; species Panthera uncia. Next base: position 129,612,526 of record NW_026057582.1, read on the forward strand.
TATCGGCCAACAGGGTGAACTGGGAGGGACTAGGGTAATAGAAAGTCACTGGATGCCCAGTGGCAGGCGATTGGAGAGGGCAAAGCACTAAGGGGATTGTTCTAGAAATTACTGAGGTCAGACTTCACTTTTGTGGATTGGATAGCAGAAAAGAAAGTGGACTTTTTGAGATTAGAATGGGTTTCACTTAGAGAAGTTATAACTTCTCTAAGCATTTGTTTCCTTGTGGGCATTCTAATAACAGTAGAGATACCAAGGGGTTGGTGAGAAATTCACGTAAGGAACTGGGTTAAGGGGTGTCCTAGGTTTGATATTGTAAATGCCATTCGGTAATGTTTTGAGGGAATATTCACCTATGAAACAAAACAAGAGAGGACGAGGAAATTTGTGTAGATGAATAGCGACCAGCTTAAAAAAGACACATATCGTTAGTTTACCGTGTGAGTTTTTATTTTTCAATATAGAGGACGGCCAAGCCTCTGTTATATTAAAATCCTCATGACATGTTTTGCATGAGCTAGATTGTAAACTTGCAACTGACTTACCAAATTCTTGGCTGGAGAGACAGTTTGTCCCACCTGCCTGCGTTTCTTGTTGGACAACTGAAAGCCTCCCTTCTTTCTCTTTGATGTGGTTAATTCTCAAAAGCCATTGGTGATTTAGGAACCTTTCTGAAAAAAAGCACTCGTTGGGTAGAAAAGCAGGAGTCACATTTTAAAATATGCCCTATCTCCTTAGACTTAAGGGACCACGAGAAGAACAAAACGATTTGAAGAAAAAAAAACAAGTAAGAAAGTTCAAGCTTTTCTTTCTTTCTTTTATTTTATGAAGCCACATGGCGACCGATCACTGATGCTTTCTAAATGCACATCACTCGGGGTAAATAAGTGGAAATAGATAATACAGAGCTGCCTGAAGCCAACCTAACATTTAGCAGCAAATGCAGGGCGGTTAAAACTCGAGGCAGTCACGTCTGAATCTTTGCAGGTATCTATTCCTTTAAGGGGCTTTGCTTATGTTAGTTCTGATTTTTTTTTTTAAAACAGTTAGTGTTTTTCTTTTGAAATAATTAAAGGGAAAGGAAGTCTAAAGAGAGACGAAGCGACATCCAATATTCCCTAATAGCCTCTTGTTGCTTTAGGTGATCGGTATACTTAATTAAGGAGGGTCCTGGGTCTATCATCAAGCAGGGCCTGACCTGGGGGGTCGGAAGGGGTGAGCTGTAACCTGACCGAGCCCAGGTGTGTGCCTGCAGGTTACACTCTGGGAAGACATGTGGCCCCAACAAGCCTTTCCCAAGTCTGGCCATGCCTTTTAAGTCAGGTCTTCTCGAATGTCCACATTCTCTCATGCTTAGGCCAGGTCGGCATGCCTTCCTTTCAGTTGTGATTTTCAAGTTGGAAAAGGAAGTGCATCAGGTTAAGAGGCTTGTTTGAGGCTGGAAAGTCTGTGGCAAAGAACAGAACTCATCTCCTGTGACTGCCGGTGGCTGCTTCATTTGCCACCACAGGGTGAGTGCCCCTTAAGCACGCTCTCACTAATCCACAAATACTAGTTATTTGAAAGAATGTTTTCTTCTTCTAGGGCATAGCGTTATTTTTTAAGATTCTTTTTTTTTAACGTTTATTTATTTTGGAGACAGAGAGAGAGAGGGCACGAGCGAGCGGGGAGGGGCAGAGAGAGAGGGAGACACAGAATCCGAAGCAGGCTCCAGGCTCTGAGCTGTCAGCACAGAGCCCGACGCGGGGCTCAACCCATGAACCGTGAGATCGTGACCTGAGCCAAAGTCGGAGGCTTAACCGATGGAGCCACCCAGGCACCCCAATTTTTTTTCTTCCTTCCTTCTTTGCCCCCTCCCCCTTCCTTCCTTCTATCATTCCCTGTCATCCTTTCTCTTCTCTTTCCTTTCTCTCCCTCTTTCTTTCTTTCTCCTTTTCTTTCTTTCTTTCTTTCTTTCTTTCTTTTTTTTCTTTCTTTCCTTCTCTCTTTCCCTTCCTTCTTTCTCCCTGGCTCCCTCCTTTCCTTCCTCCACTCCTCCCTTCCTCTCTCCCTCCTTTCCTTCTTTTCTTCTTTCCTTCTTATCTCTCTCTCTCTTCCTCCTTCTCTTTCTTCTGTCCATCTATCTGCCTACCTGTCTGTATCATAGGTTAAAAAGCCTTTGTTTTTACTGTGCTTCAGAAGACTTGGTCTTTGTGCATCTAGTATGTTTTCCATAAGGAAAACGCAATGGCAGATGGGCTTTGCTATCTGTAAATTTCCCTACCCCATAAGAGGTATTTATTGATAGAAAGACTGTGGATAGATGGGGGAAGCTCCAAAACTCTGTACACAAATAACATTAGTGGGAAAACGAATCCAAGTATCCTCCCTACGGATATTTTTACTGTAAATTGTCCGTGAGCTACAAGATATATTTACAGACAAAAAAAATATTAAAAAAAAATAAATGATCTTACTTGACATCCAAATAAATGGTCTTAGTTGTCATTTTGAATAAACATCTGCATCTAGTTAGCTAAGTGGTTTACATTTCACTTTTGTTTTAGTAATTCTGTTTATGAGAAGCATTCTAAAACTGATAACGCATTTGCCTGAATTTATAGAGTCAACTGAACTTCTGTTGAAGGTTGTCTTCATTGCGAGGATACGTAACATAATTCTTCGGCACTTTGCACCTTAAATCCATGGACCATGTGGAGTGACATCCTTTCAAAATATCATGTGAATATCTGCTTCAGAGCCATTGAGGTACAGATACCCATCTGGGTAAACCTTACTTGAACTCCGGTGGACTGCCTTATGCTAGCACAATCAGGCAGAACAACTCTATGTTGTGGCCAGATGTTCTAACTCTAGCTCTAGTAGACTGAATATGCACATTTATGTCATAAGGCTTGAATCGCAGATTCACTTGATATATGACATTTGCACAAATTAATTAACCCTTAAGAGCCTTAATTCAGGGGCACCTGGGTGGCGCAAGTGTCTGACTCTTGATTTCGGCCCAGGACACGATCTCACGGTTCAAGGGATTGAGCCCCACGTCGGGCTCTGCATCGGCAGTGCGGATTCTCTCTCTCCCTCTCTGTCTGCCCCCCACCCACCCATACGTGGTTCTCTCTCTCTGTCTCTCAAAAATAAATAAGTCAACATTAACAAAGAGCCTCAGTTCATATGTAAAGTAGGAGTTAGAATAAGCCCTCGGCGAGATTGCTGATAATAGTAAATGCTCACAAAGTAAATGGTCCAGTTCAGCACCTCGTATCAGTAGATGCTCAGTTAATAAATTCCTTGCCCTTCTCTTTTCTGATGTCAGAACGGCTATTGTTCACCTTTGGGAGCTCCCATCTGGTCGTTTCTTCTACTGTCCTCCATCCACTCTCCTGTTTCTTCACACTGCCTTTCTTTTACCTTTCCTCCTTTTCCTGTAGAGTTTTACTTCCTCTCTCCCTCCAAAAGTATTTTCTAGAGAAAGTAGCAGCGGATTGGAATGTTCTGCTCCTTCTGATGAGTGAACTGAGTAATTGGCATACTGAATCTAGCACTTTACCCAACCTGCTAGTTCAAAACTCTGTTTTGGTGGGGGTTTCTTCAGGGGCTGGTACTCTAAAGAAAACACTTAGAGAAATACTGGATATACAAATGAGGGTGCAGACCTCAAGCATTGTCATCTGACACATTCGTATAGTTCTAGAGTCACTTAAATAATAGACCATGTTGGGGCGCCTGGGTGGCTCAGTCGGTGAAGCGTCTTGACTCCAGCTCGGGTCATGATCTCACAGTTCGTGGGTTCGAGCCCCACCTCAGGTGTTGTACTGACAGCTCGGAGCCTGGAGCCTGCTTCGGATTCTGTGTCTCCCTCTCTCTCTCTGCCCCTCCCTGCTCATACTCTGTCTTTCTCTTTCTCTCTCTTTCTCTGAAAAATCAACATTAACAAAAACAGAATGTGTTTAGGTAAGCAAATCATAAAAAGCTAATTGAAGCATTTTGATAAGATTCAAGTTAGATTGGGAAGTTACTTCCCATTCTCAAAGTTTATAATAATGATAAATGCACATGGGTCCCACACAATATGTGTTAATTGCTCCCAAGAGTGAAACCAAGATGCTTTTACTTTAATTTTTTCATGTTTATTTATTTTTTAATATTATTTATTTATTTGTGTGTAAATATTTATTTATTTTGTGTGTGTGTGTGTGAGAGAGAGAGAGAGAGAGAGAAAGAATGCCAGTGGGGGAGGGGCAGAGAGAGAGGGAGACACAGAATCTGAAACAGGCTCCAGGCTCCGAGCTGTCAGCACAGAGCCCGACACGGGGCTTGAACTCACGAACTGTGAGATCAAGACCTGAGCTGAAATCAGAAGCTTAATCAACTGAGCGACCCGGGTACCCGCAAGCCAAGATGCTTTTAAATTAAGTTTTAGAGTTATTATTATTATTTTTTTAAAGCGTGGATTCAGCACTTCTCTCTGAGCTGCACCGGTCTCCAATTTGTCTTCCTATGTAGCCACTACGTCCAAATCAAATCAGATAATCTGGATTCCAAACCCCATTGAGAAGGAAAAAAATCCAGAAATGTACTTTCCATCATATCCTGAAACTGTGTGGCCTTCGCTCTGGAACCATTCCCAATGGGGTAACTATGTGCAACAGCATGCATTCCGTTGACGTGCACATTACTTATTTGCGGGGTATGCTATCAGCATATCTTTACTTCTGCAGGAAACTCCAGAAACTTCAGTAACATTCATTTGGATAAGTCAGCAATTTGTATCCCAAATTCTAAAATGCGTTTTGCACTTAATGCACATATGTCTTTAACTCTGTTGGTAGGGCAGCTGTTTGCCTGTTTTAAATAAATACAAAGATATAAAGGAGTAGATTAGATTAGATGACACCTTTGAGTCTGTACTTGCTTGATCTAAAGGCCCTGAATTCCCCAGAATTGAAAAACCTCTTCAATCAGATCAGAGAAACTGAAAAAGAATACTTGAAAGCAAGCTTCAGAAGGAAAGAAGGAAGGAAGGAAGGGAGGAAGGAAGGAAGGAAGGAAGGAAGGAAGGAAAGAAGTAAAGAAGGCAGGCAAGAAGGAAGGAAGGAAAACCAACACTATTTGGAGAAAGACCCCTTTACATGATATCAAAGCAATGAACTGTTCCTTTTTCAGCTAGGGAGACAGAATATTGAAACAAGCAATGTGTTTATCTTTCTAACAATTTAATAGTGATTATTCTATAAAGATTTAAATTTTTTAACATTATTTATTTATTTTTGAGTGGGAGAGAGACAGAGTGTGAATGGGAGAGGAGCAAAGAGAGAGGGGGACCCAGAATCCAAAGCAGGCTCCAAGCTCCAAGCTGTCTGCACAAAGCCCTAAGTGGGGCTCAAACCCACAAACGGCAAGATCATGACCTGAGCCGGAATTAGACGCTTAACCGACTGAGCCATCCTGGCGCCCTGACAGTGAGTATTCTAAACTATAATAGACATCATTGGCTTTTGTCTGTCTACCATTTATTTCCTATTTGTCTGGTAACAGCACCTTGACTTTTTTTTTTTTAAAGAAATGTCCAGCTCTATTGCATATAGTCTAAGAGTAGCGAAGGATAGTGTCTGTTTTCCCTTGCCTGAAGAGTGGGCAGTGGCTATGCTAATAAGATTCTCTGTCCCGGGAATTTAGATCTTAGCACAGAGAATCTGTATAGAGAGAGACAGGTGATTCTTCTCTGGGAAGTGCCATAAAGAGACTGTTCGTCGGTTCTCAGCCCATTGCTGGACGCATTACAGGTGACCTTCCCTACTTTGTTTTGATGGCATTTCCAGAATCCACTTATTGAATCCATTGGGTCATTCGTTTGCCCCAGTTCTGTCGTCCCGAATGAATCATGACTCTATCAACCAATCAAATGCATAGCCCCTTACCATTGTTTCAGCTTCTGTGACTTGTCCTGTAAATACAACCCGGCGATCCCCTACCCTACAGGATATTCATACCTCGGAGTCTCTAGACTGATGAAATTCGCCACTTCTGTGTTACTCTTGACCATTGAAAACGGTTATTTAGTCTTTTTTTTACTGAGATTGTATCTGATAAATAATATGTCAGTAGAACAACCCCCCCCCCCCATAAAAAATGCTAGGTAGCCATCAGTTTATGGGATACAGAGCCAAATTATAGAGAAGAAAATAAGCCCTGAGTGGCAAGGATACTTGCAGCATTATGTGTCTACAGTAATGGCGGGGGATAGAAGAAGTTTGAAGATTAGGTTCAGTGCAAACTTTTTCCTACCCCTGACCCCGGAAGTGAAACTAAAAATAACAATTAGGGGCACCTGGGTGGCTCAGTCGGTTGAGCATCCGACTTCAGCTCAGGTCACGATCTCACGGTCCGTGAGTTCGAGCCCCGCGTCGGGCTCTGGGCCGATGGCTCAGAGCCTGGAGCCTGCTTCCGATTCTGCGTCTCCCTCTCTCTCTGCCCCTCCCCCGTTCATGCTCTGTCTCTCTCTGTCTCAAAAATAAATAAAAAACATTAAAAAACATTAAAAAAATAAAAATAAAAATAACAATTAAAAGAACAAGCTAATGTATTGATCAGAAGATTGCCAAACTATAGCTCATGGCCAAATCCAGCCCCACCCATCCATTTCCCTAGTGTCTACAACAGCTTTGCACTATAATGGCAGAATTGAGTGATTGTGACAGAGACCACGTGGCTGGATTTAACTACATTGTTGAAAGAATATTGTCTGAAAAACTTTGGCAGAATGCCGTGTAGGGTATCCACTCCTGCTTTTGAGATTTCCAAAGAGAATAGCATTTGGAAAATCTGGTTATATAAAAGCTTCATTTCTACCACCTATAAGGCTGTTCTAGTTCGGGTCATTTTCCTTCTCTGAGTCTCCATTTCGTCTCTGTAAACCTCAAGTTTCAATAACACCTATTTTTCATGTTTACAATAAGGGCTATAAGTATGCCCTAGTGTATCTGGATATAATCTATGATTTTTTTTTTTTACTTTTTTTTTTTAATGTTTATTTATTTTCGACAGAGAGAGAGAGACAGAACATGAGGGGGGGGGGCAGAGAGAGAGAGGGAGACACAGAATCCGAAGCAGGCTCCAGGCTCTGAGATGTCAGCACAGAGCCCGACGCGGGGCTCAAACTCACGAACTGTGAGATCATGACCTGAGCCAAAGTCGGACACTCAACCGACTAAGCCCCCCGGGCACCCCAATAATCTATGATGTTAAAACAGTCTTAATTTTAATGAAGAACACTCAAGTGTAATTCCACAATTCCCCAAATATATTCTTTCTTTCCCAGAGGCAATCACTTCTGCCCATTTTTTTGGGAGAATTCTAGAAGTTCTTGCCTTCAAATTATTCAATGATATGCTATTTCTATTTCTTCATTTAGCTATTGAATTCCCATTATGATAGATGAGGATTCCATATATCCAACTTAGTTTATCTTTTTGTACTTCTATGTAATATAATTAAACCTCTATATCTTTTTTATCTACTTCCTCCTTTTACCTTTCAATATCTGTCAGATCTAATATTATTTCTAATTTGTTAATATTAATAACATAATTCTATCATATTCTGAAATCATTTCAGACTATTTTTCTAAGTGAAAGGCTTTTTCAGAGGGTATGACCTAACTTGAATATATATACACACACACACACACATATATATATGTATATACATATATATATGTATGTATGTATATATGTATGTATATGTATATGTATATATGTATATACATATATATATATGTGTGTGTGTATACATATGTCATAAGATAGTTGGTTACTTATTATATTTAACTTAGTAAATTCATGATAGCGGAATCTATAAAAGTATATCATGAGGCAATATTATTAATTTAGAAAAAAAATTCCTACTTTTATCTTTCTTTGGCACAATTTTTTTCAAAAGGTTGTTTCGGCATCATCTTCACTTCTATATTGTTTCAGATGTAGATATTTTTCGAATCCATACATGCTGTTGCTGTATTTTTATCCTGAACTGCAAATTACCAAGTCTGGTTTTTTAGTTCCATCGAGAAAATTCCTGCTTTCCATAATACAGCCAATTGCTTTATTGCCTTTTAAAATGAAATTTAGGGGTACCTGGATGGTTCAGTTGGTCAAGTGTCCGAGTTGTGATTTTGGCTCAGGTCTTAATCTCACAGTCATGGGGTTGGGTCCCGGTTCAGGCTCTGCACTGAGAGCACTGGGGCCTGTTTGGGATTCTCTGCCTCCTGTCTCTCTGTCCCCAACCCCGCTTGGGCACACTCTCTCTCTCCCTCAAAAATAAATGAGTAAACATTAAAAATAAATAAATACACAAACAAATAAAATAATCTTTTAAGGGGATCTTTGCAGCAACTTGCATCACTTACAGTGTATGAGGTCTAGGAATAATGACCAAATCTGTGTGAAATTTCTTTGCCTCTGTTATTGCTAACAAAATATTTCATATAATGATGATGATGATGATAATGGGGCACCTGGGTGGCTCAGCGTTAAGTATCTTACCCTTGATCTCAGCTCAGGGTGTGATCTTATGGTTCATGAGTTCAATCTCCACGTTGGGTTCTGCACTGACAGCACAGAGCCTTCTTGGGATTCTCTGTCTCTCTCTCTCTGCCCCTCCCCCACTCATGCTCTCTCTCTCTCTCTCTCTCTCTGTCTCTCTCTCAAAAAAAAAATAACGTTTCTCTTTCTTCCTCTCCTCTTCCTCTCTGCCCCCCCACCCCCCACTTCTCCTTCTATCTTTTTAGATGACCGACTTTCCCCATGGTGGAAACTTAAGATCATACAGTTTGATCTTTGGTTTTCTATAATTTCACACTCAAGTGTGTAGGTGTTCCGTCATTTTCATTCCTTGTGCTTGGCATTTGTCAAGCTCCTTCATTTTGAAACTGCATGTTTCCCTGAGGTCTGTAAAGTTTCTACTTCTACTGATTTGATCATCTCCCCCCCCCGCTTTATTTGCTCTGTTCTCTCTGATGCAACTGTTGATCAGATTGCACTTTGGGAGTTAACTCTCCTGTTACCTTTTCTCTAACATTTTGCCTCTTTTCCTTTGCTGCACATTCTGAGACATGGGTTTATCTTTCTTTCTCAGCTCTTTCTGTGCTCTTTTTTCCCCTCTGCAATCCTATCTTAAATTCCTAGAAACCCTCTGGGTCAACGGTAGTTCATTCTTCATGGCAGCCTCTTCTTGTTTGATGAATACAATACCTTTCCACACTTCTCCAAGGATAATTATTAGAGATTTTCTCTCTTATTCCCCCTACCCCCTTGTTGGAGTCCATTTTTAATTCTTTCTGCTTTTTTCCTTTTTTAAAATCTTTTTTCTTCATGCTGAAATATTCCTCAACTTTCTGGCGATGCCGATCTGTCCCTCTTCAAGAACGAGAAAGGAATCCATTTGATTTGAATCTCTGAGCACACAGGTTTGGCTTGAATCTCTGATTTAGGGTCATGGGCAAAGACCCATGAAAGCTATAAGAAGAATAGCTTTCTTCTATAAACCTAGACCTTCACCAGCTACCAAATGTACTCTGGACAGTTATATCCCTTTGGAGAATGACAGTGTGATTTTTTTCGCCTGGAGTAGACATCAGATTGCGAGTTATGCCTGCTGGGGTGGAGGGAGAAAGTCACTCTAGATCATTACGCAATCCCTCCCATTCAGGCTCGTTTCTTCCTTCCACCCTAACACCAGAAGCTCTCTGGAGCCTGCCAGCCAGCCTGGCAACAACTCCCATGCACTTTCTGCTTCCAGAAATGTGCAAAATCTCTGGTTCTGCGATGGCTCAGGGTTTTGTACATGTATATCTGTTTTTGTTCCTTATCACCCTTGGGTGTCATTTGTTGGGTGTTTGGGAAGCAGAAGAAGAAAGTTCATATGGTCAGTAGCCTACCCGAAACTGGATTTCACCTTTCATTCCATAAACCTTCAGGCGTCACTTTATTTCCCAGTTATTCCCTTTCTGCAAACAATAAGTTACCAAGTTATACTAGGAATGCAGGGAATAAATGCCAGCTCTCACCTCCTTTGAAAGTTTAGCTGTGTTGGGGCACCTGGGTGGCTCAGTTGGTTAAGCGTCCAACTTTTTAAAGTTTATTTATTTGTAAAAAAAAAAAAAAAAAAAAAAGAGGGGGGAGGGAGGGGGGGGGGGGGGGGGGAGAGGGAGAGAGAGAATCCCAAGCCGACCCCACACGGTCCACATGAAGCCCAGGGGGGGGGGGGGGGGGGGGGGGGGGGGCTCAAACTCACCAACTGTAAGAAGGTGCACAAACAACTCTTGATTTCAGCTCAGGTCATGATCTCATGGTTCTTAATAGTGAGCCCTGCATTGGGCCTGCTTGGGATTCTCTCTCTCCGCCCCTCCCCAGCACTCATCCTCTCTCTCTCTCTCTCTCTCTCAAAATAAATAAATAAACTTAAAAAAAAAAAAAAAAAACACGTTTAGCTGTGTTAACCTTGATCCAAACAGCAATCACCTCTCCCACTGGCACATAACATTTCTGGCCATTGTATTTTCTAGAAATAGTTATTGAGAGAAGACATTTCAGCTTTTTTCCTCTCTCACACTGCACACATCTCTTAATCCTCTTTCCCGTCTGCTCCAGAAGATGTTGTCATTGCCATCTTTAGAGTCAAATTTTGATCTCTGCTATCTTATGTTTAAACACACCCTGGGGCGCCTGGGTGGCTCAGTCCGTTGAGCGTCCGACTTCAGCTCAGGTCATGATCTCACACTCCCTGAGTTTGGGCCCTGTGTCGGGCTCTGTGCTGACGGCTCGGAGCCTGGAGCCCGCTTCGGATTCTGTGTCTCCCCCTCTCTCTGCCCCTCCCCTGCTCATGCCCTGTCTCTCTCTGTCTCAAAAATAAAATAAAAACATTTAAAAAATTTTTTAAAAAACAAACACATCCTGACCCCGCGATGAAGAAATGAGCGTGGCATATGTCTGCTAATATCTCGAAGCCGCGTGTATTCTGTGTCAATGGCGAGCGCTCTCTGGTCAGTAAAGGGTAAACAGAACTTGTGTGGAGTAACGGGACAGCTGTCCAGGTGCCCTCTTCTGAACTCATTGTTAACACCAGCTGAGGCATGTTGCTCTGCACTGGGCCATCGTCTGGTCCCTCTGCATCTGGCTTGGCCCCTCCTGGCATTCTCTGATATTCAAAGTGGCTCCCTGTTCCTTTTCTTCCTTCTTTCTTCTCTTTTCCTCCTCCTTCCCCCAACACATTGCTTTGTGAATGCAGAAAGAAAAAAAAAAAAAAAAACAAACCCAAAAAATTGCAGCGTAGGCTTGCTGAATAGCGAGCTTTGCTACAAAGTCAGACTCAAACGTTTCTCTTCTTTCCGCCCTCCTTCTCCTTGCCCCGCCTCTTCCTGCTCCCTTTCTCTTCCACCCCCATTCTTTTGTCTTCACTTCTTCCTCCTCCTTTTCCTCCTCGTCCTCCTTTGAAATGAACGTCTTCATGTATCAAGGCCTCACGAAAGCTGCCAGGTTTCTGAGAAGTAGTTTGAATTCTCAACCGGGCACAGCTGTAATCCGATGTTATCTGGACCCGTCAAAGCGGATGGCCAGGAGCCAACGCTTTGCGGAACAAATAGGTGTTGAAAACACTCACCTCGGCAGCTTAAACAAGTCATCAAAGGGGGTCGGAACCAATGCCAGGCAGCTCCACGGAGGAAAGACAGGGAAGACGGTGGGAAGCCTGTGGGTTTCTCCAGGCAACAAAGCTCCTCCTTTGGTGGATGCTGATTCCAGGCTGCAAATCTCTCTGGAAGCATTTAGGAGTTTTTCTTCCTTGATGTGGGCCCTCGCACGCTGGGTCACTCTGGATTTGAGAGGCGTGGTTAGTAATTCAAAAGCCAGACGTGGTTGAGGTGATGCCAGTCCAGAACATGCTTGGCCAAGGCATCTCTTTGGTGACTGTTTCCACTTTCTGGGTACCGTGTGCCCTGGGGCACTGAAGTGTAGGTACTGTTCGAGATAAACAAAGCCTGATACCAGCGAAAGTGGTAAGAACTGGTTTTAATCGAGAATATACTATTGTGACAGGGTAGAGTCCGCTAGGAACTGAACTCAACTTCAATCTGTACGGAGATAATGGGCGTCTTCAAGGGAGAATGAGGATTAGAAGGGGATGGGTGGGGCCTCAGCTCAGGAAAGGGAACGACTACAAGATGCAAGAAGTGGGGTTGGTGCGTGCGAAACCCACCGGGTTTGCCAACCGGCGCTTCTTGAAGTTATGCCCCAACCTCCCAGAGAGGCTGGGAGCCAGGGGCCCCCGTCCTTGGGTGCTGTCCGGAACAAACAGAACGTTCCCCTGGCAGTCTTGAGTTTTCTCAGGCAGGCACTTTAAGGGGACTAGGGTCATCCTGGGGACGTGGCTTTGAGCTGATAGAAGCTATGTTTGGTGTTCTGTTCAATTCTATATAAACAAAGATTGGAGCCTAGTGGAGAAAGAGCTCAGAGGAGCCTGGCTAAAGTTAGGTCACGGAGAGAGTCATTGTCAGTATATTGAGCATCTGGTCCGGTGACCTTAATCAATTAGAGCTAAGTGGTGAAATTCTGGCTCCAAATCTCAGGCGATTGGGGAATAAAGGAAAACTACAACAACAAAAGGCAGCCTTGTGTTTGGGGGTTCTAAAACTAGGTGTGGTTAATATACAGTTGGTCACTGGGGAGAATGAATTCAGATCAAACCACGAGGAAAAGGGGAAAACTCCACTCAAAGCAATAAGCTTTTTTTTTTTTTTTCAACATTTATTTATTTTTGAGAGACAGCGAGAGACAGAGCACGAGCAGGGGAAGGGCAGAGAGAGAGGGAGACACAGAATCCGAAGCAGGCTCCAGGCTCCGGGCTGTCAGCACAGAGCCCGACCAGGGGCTCGGATCATGGGAGTTCATGAGAGATCATGACCTGAGCCGAAGTCGGGTGCTGAACCCACTGAGTCACCCAGGCGCCCCAAAAAGCAAATATGCTTTACCGATATGCAGTCCAGGCACAGGCTTCGCCACAGGACAGGTGTTCTCATTTGTCAAAAAAACCCTAAACACAAAATCCGACCCATTGCCCTTAGGTGTAAGAGGCCTAAGGGGATGAACCCACAGAGGAAAACAGGGCAGAAAATCGAGGTGAGATATGGGTGTTGCTCTAAGCCCCTGGTAGTCATTATTCTTGCAAAAGAGTCTGCGGTCTAGAAATTAACATTTTATACGTCCATATGCTTGAATATTTTTGAGTGCTATTAAGGATGCCCATAGAAAATGCAGGTCACATTGGCCATTTAGACTCCACTTGCCGGGCCATGCTTCTGAAACCCCGCTTCTATTTTTTGTGAGCTAAAATTCTGCAGGTGCTAAGGTGGTAAGTGCAAATATCACAATGTGAATATGAGCCAATTAACTAACAACCACATTTTATGAGGTTGCAACCACCTAATTGTTTTGTGTCTGCAGCTAATTATTTCTGGGAGATATTTCTGCATATGGAGAAGGAGTCAGTTATCATAATTGAGGGTACCGCAAAACAAAAGTTGTGCTGTAAGTACATCAAGGGCAGGGGATCACATCTTCTCGATGTTTTATAAACTTCCATAAATCACTTCGGGCCCGTGGTTTCCAAATGAATATGAACCGCTAATGGCCACCTGATTCCGGAGTTTGGAAAACGCATCGGATAGCCGGCTGCGGTGGATAATATCCAAGGTAGAAAATCTCAGCAGAATTCTGTTGGTCTTAAACCATCCGCTCCCCTTCTTACGGACCCGTAGAATTTTTGAGCTGGAAAGAAACATGGAGGTCATCTATTCCCACGGCGTTACCTTACAATTTGGAAAGTGTGACCCAGATAGATTATGTGAGCCACCTAAGACTTGTGATGTTGTCAGCCTTAACCTCCAAGTACACAATGTATAAATCAGTGCCTCCCCACCGGCAGACCCAACACTTACCCCATTACTTTTTTTAAGGTATCACGTATCAGGGGAAAGCATGTCTCTTAAACCCGCGTATGCCAGGCCTGAGGGTGCTCTGACAAAGTAATTTTACAGCAGGAAGCTAGACGAATCTTATAAATCGGTCTGTCCAAAGTCGTGAGCAAAGTGTGCGGTTGTATGCAGATAGATTGTATTTTTGTTATTATTGCAGATGCTCGTTGATATTTCGAGGCAAGTTTTTATGGAGCTATGCCCTGAGGCTTTTTAAATTGAGGGTTCAATTATTTCTAAAATCTAATAATTAAGTAAATTAATGAGCCTAGTCAGAAATCTGGCAACCTGAATATCAGGATTAGATACGAGAAATATTAACAGGAGGGAGTCTTCTCTCCCTCTTTCGAAGAAGATCTTTGAAAATCGTTTAGGTTCTATCTTACAGATGGAAATGAAGCCTGACACTGGGATCCACAAACAGGCCACGGCACAGATTCAGGTTAGGGGTAGAGCTTAGCAGCAGGTGGGGGTGGGCAGGGCAGACCTAGGAATGGGGACCTGGGGAAGACCGCTTTCTGGCATATATAATAGATTTTTTTATTATTTATTATGTTTTTATTAATTTTTTTTTACATTTATTATTTTTGAGAGAGAGCACTAGTCAGGGAGGGATAGAGAGAGAGGGAGACGCAGAATCCGAAGCAGGCTCCAGGCTCCGAGCTGTCAGCACAGAGCCCGATGCAGGGCTCGAACCCACGAACCGCGAGATCGTGACCTGAGCCGGAGTCGGATGCCCAACTGACCGAGGCGCCCAGGGGCCCCATATGATAGATCAAGCCTACGGAGTTTCTATTGGAGTGCCTTCCGAAGTCAGGCTTCTTACCTTGGACCCATCCTGCATTTGGGGTTTGGTAACTTGCAGTCTTCTGTCTTCTCCCAGGACTGGCTTGAATTCACGTCCTCACGCTCCTCTATGTGCTTGGCCTTCTCAATAACATTCATCTCAGACTCCCCTGGCCATTTCTCGTCCCGTTACTGGATTCTCCGAGCTGCTAGGTTTGCTTGATTCCTATCTGGGCATGGCCAAGACTCCTGGGCAAGGTGGGGGCTTATCTGAAGGAATTTCGGCTTTAAAAAGATTTGAAAACCACAAACCACAACAACAACAACAACGGCAGCGACAACGACACCACCCTCCAGCATAGTGTTTTCATAGCCTTATCCTCCTCATGGCTCACCACACACTTCTGTAGTCCCGTCACCGTGCAGAGGTGCAGAAACAGATTCGGATGCCTTGGGTGACGTGCCTGAGGTCCCAGGACAAGTGAAAGCAGGGCCTGGAGTTGGATGGTGACCTGATGGCCAAGCCCATGTTGTTTCCCCTCTAATCCCCTCCTTCCACTATTTCGCACACGAGATTATGATTCATTTTTACACAAAGACAGTGAAAACTAAAATAAGTCTCTTTATGAAGGACGGTCTGGTGTAGTCCAGGTGTGTTCATTATTCATGCGGGACATAATTATGAAGACCAGTGTTCCAGGACCGTCGAAAGTTTAAAAGCTCGTACAGTCTTTACTTCATTCCTTAGTGAACAAAGGATGTTTTGTCCTGGAGATGCCAGTTGAATGCAGCTAATGAGTTGGAAAAATTTCCCATGAGCAAATCCAATGATGAAGCCCGGAAAGAGGGCTAGAGCCTCGAAGGAGGAGCGAGAAAACCCAAGAAATACGTCCAGACGTACAACCAACTGCCCAGGGAAGCTCTACCGGGTAAGGGCTTTCTGCAACTCCTCTGTCACAGCAGACGTGGCTCTGGGGTCTGTTGACGCTTGGGATTCCTCCCTGGGTCTCAGGGGCTGTGACCGATGGGCTAAATGAGGATGTGCTGCTAGGAGAGTGAGCAGTCACGAATGTGAACTGGCCAGCCTCCTGGGTAAAGGGTCTCCATCTAGTTGAGGAAATACCCCAACGGGAAGACAAAGTGTGACAAAATGTGAAGGTCACGCCCTTCACGTCGGGTGGATCTCAGCCAGCTATGGGATTTGCGCCATATTGTTCATTTAGCTTTCTCTGAGCCCTAGCTGCCTCACTTGTAAAACAGCATGGATGCTGCTCATCCCATCAGTTTCTATGTCAAGTTAAATAAAATAACTATCCTAGAGAGTGTCCTGCATGAAATGGTCTTTAATCCACAGTTCCTATTTTCTATACTGCTGGCCACGATAAAATATGGCTTTTCTAAGTCAATATATGCTGGGAGGGAGACAGAGAATCCAAACAAAGCAGGCTCCAGGCTCTGAGCTGTCAGCACAGAGGCCGACGCGGGGCTCAAACCCACGTCAGATTATGACCTGAGCCGAAGTCGGACGCTTAACCAGCTGAGCCACCCAGGTGGCCCTGCATTTTTGGGTTTTGGTTCTTAATATTACATTTCCTCTTAGTAGGGAGATGGTACTCCATTTTCTCTTCCATGCCATATGGTCTATAGGGAAAAACACTCACCTCTGTGACTTTCTTCATATGGAATATACTGCAGGTGCCTAATAATAGAGATCTGACAAGAAGAGTTGTTCTCCCAAGAAATCCAGGTAAAAGTATGTGTGTGTTTGGATAATCTAGGTAATTTTACCCGCGTAAACTTGATAGGAAAAACTGGCCGTTGATTATTTTGTATTAACAGTTGCTCAATTTTGTTGTTGAAGCCTAATGTGGTGGAGGAACATTCTTGGTAAGAAATCCATGAGCATTAACTTCTTGTCTCCACTGACCAGAGCTGTTGTTGGCTGAAGACATTATGGCTTGGTAAGCAATTTGCAATAGAAACACAGCAGATTTGACTTACAGTTCCATAATTCAGGCAGCATGACTATGTATTATTTCTTAGATTAGAGGTATGTAAGTAAAAAATATCTCTTGTGTCATTAAAGATTACAACGAAATAATTTATTCTTCCTACAAATAATACCAGCGTAAGCAAAAGCATACTTTTCAGGGGATTATGTCATCTTCCCAAATTAGATGGAATATCATCTTCTAGGTTTTTTTCCACCATCTTCCACCATAATGGGGAAAACGGGGGTGCCTGGGTGGCTCAGTCGGTCAAGTGTCTGGCTCTTGGTTTCAGCTCAGGTCCTGATCATGCGGTTTCTGGGATCAAGCCCCGTGTCAGGCTCTGTGCTGACAGGGTGGAGCCTGCTAGGGATTTTCTCTCTCTCCCTCTTTCTCTGCCCTCCCTCTCTCTCTCTTTCTCTCTCCAAATAAATTAATTAATTAAAAAAATGGGAAAACAGATTCGAGTTGCATTGGCCACTATTATGTAAGCAGAATTATTCTGTAAACTAACCATATAGAAAAGGATCGATAAATGGATTCTATGAAAATCAAAAAGTTTATCAAGCCAAGTCACAAAGTAGAGGAAGGTACAGAAAAACATAGCTGATAAAAGACTCATTTGTAGACTATAGAAGTCTTTAGAAATTCTATAATTAAAAAAAAATGATGGATGAATCTCGTTCAACAATTGGGCAAAAGACAGTCGCTTCACAAAAGAGGCTATCCAAATGGCTAAAAAATACGAACATGTGCTCAGTAGCTCCAGTCACCAGGGAAATGCAAATTAAAATGACAATGTGAGATCACTACACCACCAAGAGACAGGTTAAACCAACCTTCCAACCACCAGACAATCAGGAAGCATCTGATAGTGCCAATGGAAGGAGACAATGGCTAATAAATGGCGGGACAAGCAGAATTCTCATAATGGTAATATTAATTGGGACAACCACTTCAGGAAACACGTCATCAGTATTTACTATAACTGAACATTCCCATCTTCCATGACTTCGCCATGTTAATCTTAAAATTCACCCAACAGATATATGATTATGTACTCCAAAGGCCACGATCATACCAGAATTATTCGTAATAGCCCCCCAATGAAAACAACCCAAATGATTACCAACCATTGAATACATAAGATTCAGTATGTTCATTCAGCAACAAAAACTAAGAACAAATTGCTGCACAAGATAGCATGGAAGGATTTCCTAACACAATGTTGACAAGAAGAAGATGGCTCCCCCCAAATACACACCAGGAATCAATTTGTAGAAAGTTTAAGGGGCACCTGGGTGGCTCAGTCGGTTGGGCGGCCGACTTCGGCTCAGGTCATGATCTCGCGGTCCGTGAGTTCGAGCCCCGCGTCGGGCTCTGTGCTGACAGCTCGGAGCCTGGAGACTGTTTCTGATTCTGTGTCTCCCTCTCTCTGACCTTCGTCCGTTCATGCTCTGTCTCTGTCTCAAGAATAAATAAACATTAAAAAAAAAAAAGAAAGGTTAAGAACAGACAAAACTCAACTTATAGATAACTCAACTTATATATAAACTATATAAGATTATATAAGCTATAATAAGATATATAAACTTGATCTTTTCTGTCTCTCTACTAACCATTCAACTTCTGAGAAGGTTCTCGGTTGACTTAAGTTATGTGTACCTGCCCCTCCACTAAGGGTGAGTAGGGCACCTAATTAACATAGTCTCATCAGACTCCAAGTAAAGTGGGTGAAGTATTTTCCAGAAGGCAGTTGGTGCATGGTCTCACAAGCCGATTGGACAAACGTTGAACGAGCAAAAATAGCTTTTTCTTTGGAGTGTGGTTTCTAACTGTATAGTATGTCCTTTTGTCCCTTTTCTCATTGCTGTAATATAACTTTTCCAAGCTAACTCCCTTTTCTGAGCTCAAATCTGTGAGTGAGTGTGTGTGTGTGTGTGTGTGTGTGTGTGAGTTGACAAGGCAGGAGCAGCTACAGGCCAGCATTTGTACAGAGCAATAAAATGCATGGGGTTGCTACTGCTTACCTGATTCACTCTGGGAGGCATTTGCAAGTGCAGTTCTAGAAAGAACTTAGTAGATAAAAACATACCAGAGGCAATAGCCTTTTTCATTATTTGTATGATTGGTTCTAAAGGCAAGTGCTAGGTCCGCTGTGAATGTGGATTGCTAGCAGGGCATTTTCTTTCTTCAGTTGTCTAGTGGAGACAGGGTGCAGCTGGAGTTGTGTCGATTTCTTGAAACTTGGGTAGCTACGGATACAGTTGTTAATCGATGCCGTTAGTTACCCCAGAAGTTATTAATTTGTACTAATGGTCAACCGCTTATTTCCCACCCCTTAGGAAACTCAGAAAAGTGTTTTGGATCCATCTGGGTAGAAAGCCCAGCAGAGGCATAAGATCATTATCATCCGTGACACATTCAGGTCATGTTTCTTCCACATTTTGTTAGTTTCAATGAACCAGGGACTGCTAATAAATGATTTCCATTGGATAACTTTGTTTTTTCTGTTTCAAGTTTCAAGTTGCCTGTCTGGATTTCATTAGCATTGCAATGATTTACCCAAGAGGGCTTTGTTTCTTAACTTGATTGGGAAAGGGACATTGGGAAAGTGGCTGTCTTTGTGGGAAGGAGGTTTTTTTTGGTTTTTTTTTTTTTGTTTTTTTTTAAACCCCATGGTAATTGTATGTGGTGGAGAAGAAGTTTGAGGAGTGCAATTTTCGTTTCCAATTGGTTTTGTTTTATCTTCCTCAAACTACGTTCTGTGTAAATTGCTACACACATATCTGCTCATCGGACACCAAAGTCGTCAGCATTTTATTACTCAGGGACCATGACTGCCATACAAGCAAAAAGTTTTAAGTGACACACTGGATAAGTGTCTGAAATCCCAATGGAAGAGAGGCAAAACTGATTTGCAAAACCAATTTTATTGGTTTTCGTTTGTTCATATATTATTGCTTAGTTCGGTCTTTTACATCTACTACTTAGCTTATTTTGTTACTTTCTTTTTCTTCTCGGCTTTTCAGTAATAGTTACACAGGTGTAACTAGTTCAAAACAAGACTGTGCTATTTCATGAAGTTGGCAGAACAGGACATAACTAGAGTATCAAATGGTCTTATTTTTCTCTGGGTCTATCTGTAAGTTGCTAATCAGTGGCACAACTTTTTTTTTTTATTTTTTTTTTTTAACGTTTTATTTATTTTTGAGACAGAGAGAGACAGAGCATGAACGGGGGAGGGGCAGAGAGAGAGGGAGACACAGAATCGGAAGCAGGCTCCAGGCTCTGAGCCATCAGCCCAGAGCTCGACTCGGGGCTCGAACTCACGGACCGCGAGATCGTGACCTGAGCTGATCGTGACTCCGAGCTGACAGCTCGGAGCCTGGAGCCTGCTTCCGATTCTGTGTCTCCTTCTCTCTCTGCCCCTACCCCCACTTGTGCTCTGTCTCTATCTCTCAAAAATGAATACATGTAACAACAAAAACAAAAAATAAAATAAAAAAGATAAATAAATAAAACAAGCTGTAGTTCTGCCGGCCTATGTCCACACTGTAACCAATGAGGGGGAAAAAACAGGGTGGTGACACTCTTATTTGGTGGGCGGAATTCAAGATGGCCCCACTAGGAGTCTAGCCCCTGGCCAAGGTGCTCTTTATAATTTCCTTCCACGTAATTGTGGGCAGGGCCAGTGAACATGATAGAATATTATTCCCATGATTATGTTACCTTATAGAGCAGAAGAGATTCTACAGATGCAATTAAGGTCCATAATCAGTAGACTTAGAGCTCCTCCGGCGGGGTGGGGGGGTATATGGAGCGAGGCTGCCCTCGTTAGATGAGCGCTAATGGGGACCCCCTATTAGCAGCAGACCCCCTCCTGCTGGCCACAAAGAGACAAATCACCATAAGCCCTACTGCCATGATGAATTGGGTTCAGATGATAACCCAGCAGGGATTGTTCTACGGCACTAATTTAGGGGTGGTTTATGCTGTAGGAGCAAGAACAGTAAACAGTCTCGATGTGTATTATAATTAGAATGACGCATCCCAAACATACTGTACGTGCAGCTCTCGGACATTTGCTGTATAATCTTTCCAACAGTGTGCCAACTAGGTGGTCATCTACCCGCATTTTTCCGCCACGTCCTACTATAAAGAGCTGTTGCCGGTTCCTACCCATAAACGCGGATAACCACCCGACTTTGCAGGTTATTGAAAAGAGTACACAGAAGAGGTAGGAGGGCTGTCAGTCCAGGGCCTGCCTGGCATGGGGAAAATGGACAATAAATGATCACTCTCATTATTGAGCCAAGACCTTGATCTCCCGACCATGGGCAAAACAACTCAACACCTGCACGTACCATGACTGTTAACTCTCAGAACTTCACTGACCCGATTGGGGAACACGCAACCTGTTTCGGTACCAACTACTGAAACCTGCAGGTGACACGGGGAGGAAGCTCATACGTCAAAACCCCGAACTCCTTGTCGTCTGAGAAAGCGGTCGAACAAAGAGAAAAGAGGGCTTCGGTTATTGTTCTTCAGGGTCCCTGCTCGGATGTTCTCATATGACCTAAGGGTGCCGTAGAAGCAAGTTCAAAAGGCTGTAAATGTAATATCTTGCCATCACACATACACTTCATTTAATTGTCTGTAATGTTCCCACGGCTAAAAGGGGTGAGGGGTAGGGCAACATTTTGAGGGTTGGAGAGGAGGACATTCCTGGAAATACACAAGCTTTAGGCTTTGCAAGTGAGGAGCGGGAACAAATTGCAGTGACAGATAAACTGCGTTTATTGCACTCGACAAGTGGCTAAAAATTTCTCCTGGGTGGTGGGAGGGGGGGCGGGCGGACGGGTGGGGGAGACGATTTCTACCTAAGGCAATTCAAGGCAATAGGGTCGCATTGTTTTTTGTTATACAGTGCGGCTGCTGCCCAGAGATGTGAAAAAAAAAAAAAAAAAAAAAAAAACACAAAAAACCCAACACACAGTCCCCTCTGGCTTGTTCTTTTGCAAGAATTCCTGGTTTCTGAGGATGCGGATCCCCACAACTGAATGATGATAAAGAGGGTCCATAGTGTATTTAGCGCATTTAGGGTCCCACTCCTGTCACCGCTGGAGACTCCACACTGTAGGAGATGAAAGGGAGAGAATATTTGATTTATCTAAGTTCTCTTAGAATTTCTTAGCCTCTAGTATTTTGAACATGAGAGAAGTCTTTGAATTACTTTTTTTTTCTCTCTGGGCACAGAAATAGAGCAAGGAGATCATTTGGGTAGAGTGAGAACTTGCTTTGCTGTGTATCACGTCTATGTTTTTATTTCAAGTAAAGTTAGAGATTTGAAAAATACGCCTAAATGCAATAAGCCTGTCGAGAATTCTCCCTCCACTGGTGTTTTTGCTAACGATATAACGTAGTCCGAGAAATGGCATCTCTCCTCTCACTCACAGGATTTAGGGACAATCAGAAATAAATGCAATTTTGTGTCTCATTTTCTCCCCAGTCTGGATGTTGTTACCTTGACCTAGGCAGAAAGCAAACATTTCTTTCTTTTCTTCCATTCTTCTTCCTTCCTTCATTTCTTTCTTTTTCTTTCTTTCTTTCTTTCTTTCTTTCTTTCTTTCTCTTCTTTTCTCTTTTTCCTTTCTCTTTCTTTCTTTCTCTTTTCTTTCTTTCCTCCCTCCCTCTTTTCTTTCTTTCTTTCTTCTTTCTTTCTCTTTCTTTCTTTCTTTCTTTCTCCTTCCTTCCTTCCTCTTTCTTTCTCTTTCTTTCTTTCTTCCTTCCTTCTCTTCCTTCCTTCCTCCATCCCTCCTCCTTTGTCTTTCTTCTTCCTTTCTTTCTTTCTTCTTCCTCTCTTCCTTCCTTCCTCTTTCTTTCTTTCTTTCTTTCTTTCTTTCTTCCCCCTCCCTCCTTCCCTCCCTCCCTCCCTCTCTCCTTCCCTCTTTCCTTCTTTCTTTCTTTCTTTCTTTCTTTCTCTTTTCTTTCCTCCCTCCCCCTTTTCTTTCTTCTTTCTCTTTCTTTCTTTCTTTCTTTCTTTCTTTCTTTCTCCTTCCTTCCTTCCTTCCTCTTTCTTTCTCTTTCTTTCTTCCTTCCTTCTCTTCCTTCCTTCCTTCCTCCATCCCTCCTTTATCTTTCTTCTTCCTTCCTTTCTTTCTTCTTCCTCTCTTCCTTCCTTCCTCTTTCTTTCTTTCTTTCTTTCTTTCTTTCTCTTGTTCTTTCTTTCTTTCTTTCCTTCCACTGCAGACACAAGAAAAGCTCTAGAAAGCAAACATTTCTTACAGGAGTAGCCAATCCATGCACTCATTCATTTTTACTTCTAACTACGCTACAGTCTCACATATACATAAAGTCAATACTTATACACATAAGCATGATACTATTTGTCTTCCATGTTTTCTATAGGCACGTATGCATATGTAAAAAGCAAGGCGACAGCTTTCTGGAAGCCCACGAGAAGGGTTAACCGGCCTCCCACACTCTGTTTTGTTCCGTGCTCTCAGCTTTAAGACAAATATCCCTTTGTTTTTCTTCTTTAATATCCAATTCTAAGCTCACTAGGGAAGAGAGGACAAGACTCCACAAAACTCACTTTGTCTCAGCTAGAACTCTAACACAAGCGGGACATACAACACACTTTTCATGCTTAATTCTTTCTTCATACTTCTGAAGACACCTGCCCGGGGGCTTTGTGGCTAATGGGCTGCAGAAGGCTCGGGTCATTGTTCAAACGCGGCAGCCCCCACGTGATGTCCAGTCGAAGATCAGCGATTCCAGAGGAGCTCACTTGTCGGAGTCTGCTTACCACACAGTTTCTTTCAGGACCTGAAAGTCTCCCTGCCACCCCTTCACTGCCTTCTGCCTCTAATGCTTTTTTAAGACAGAAAGAAAGAGTGACCCGTGTGGGTGAGACAATCCAACATCAAGGTGAACTCTGGGTAACCAGCTCTGTTCTCCCTTCTGCCTTGTAAACATGCTAATTACAAGAAGGTTGGTTTTGAAGATCAAGGGAGAAAGAATTCCGAGACCGAATCAAGCGGTGGCAGCCGTAACACCTTCCGGTCACTTCTGGAAGTTTTTGCTAGCTTGCTTCTGAGAACCCACCGAGGGGAGAGCCTCATGACATCTAGCGTCTCAACATCCAGATTTTTTAAATTGCCCGAAATAACAAAAGCGGATACCACAGAGAGCTCTCCGTGTCACAGACAAGCCCAAAGCATGGCTTTTCCTCTCCAGCCAGAACATTGAAGCACCCTGCGAGCCACAAGACTCTGAGTGCCGTCCTTCCCTTTCCCTCAGTGAGATTCTCACGGAGAGTTTCCTTAAGACAACTTTGCCTCTCTCCCACGTTACTCAAGAGTTTTGTTCTTTCCAAGTCGTGCATAATGCAAATACACAGCTCTTGGCGGATGAGCTCACACTCATATACCACCGCACTTGGGCATACGGCCAACTTGCCGTATCCACACCACAGTCCTTTTGGCAGCCCTGAGGGAACGTGCTAGGCGAGCAGCTATGTTCCCACTGCCCAGGCCGCTGTAGACAGACCTTTGCCGAGCAGATTTTCTTGGATTATGAAAGTGGCGTAAAAACAGACTCCATCGAAACCACCTGTTTAGAAAGTCCATCAGGTTTTACAAATCAAGGCCAGGCAAGGAAGAAGTCAAACTTTCACTATTCGCAGATGACATGATATGGTACGTAGCAAACCTGAGAGGCTCCACCAACAAATTGCTAGGACTGATACGTGAAGTTAGCAAAGTCTCAGGGTATAAAATCAATATACAGAAATCAGTTGCATTTCTATACACCAATAACAAAACATCAGACAGAGAAATCAAGGAATCGGTCCCCTTTACCACTGCACCAAAAACCATAAGATATCCAGGAATAAACCGAACCAGAAAGAAATAAAAGAACGATATCCCGAAAACCATAGAACACTCATGAAAGAAATTGAAGAGGACACAAAGAAATGGAAGAAAGTTCGGCACTCATGGATTAGAAGAACAGACATTGTTAAAGTGTCTATACTACCCAAAGCAATCTACACTTTTAATGCAATCTCTATCAAAATACCACCAGCATTTTTCACAGAGTTAGAACGAACAATCCTAAAATTTGTACGGCACTACGAAAGGCCCTGAGTAGTCAAAGCAAACCTCAGAAAGTAAACCAGAGCCGGAAACATCACAATTCTGGACTCGAAGCTATATAACAAGGCTGTAGTCATCAAGACAGTACGGTACTGGCACAAAAAACAGACACATAGCTCAATGGAACAGAATAGAAAAGTGAGAAATGGACCCACAATGATATGGCCAACTGATCTTCGACAAAGCAGGAAAGAATATCTAAAGGAAAAAAAAAAACCAGCATCATCAACAAATGGTGTTGGGAAAACTGGGCAGCAACATGCAGGAGAGTGAAACTGGACCACTTTCTTACATCATGCATGAAAACAAATTCAAAATGGATGAAAGACATAAATATGAGATGAAAAACCATAAAAACCCTAGAGAAGAACACAGGCAGCAACCTCTTTGACCTCAGCAGGAGCAGCTTCGTACTAGACGCATCTCTGGAGGCAAGGGAAACCAAAGCAAAAATCAACTATTGGGACTTCATCAAGATAAAAAGGTTCTGCACAGCGAAGGAAGCAATCAACAAGACTAAAAGGCAGTCTACGAAATGGTAGAAGATATTTTCAAATGACGTATCTGATAAAGGGTTAGTATCCAAAATCTATAAAGAACTGATAAAACTCAACACCCCCCCAAACAAATAATCCAGTTAAGAAACGGGCAGAAGACATGAACAGACATTTTTCCAAAGAAGACATCCCGATGGCTGACAGACACATGAAAAGATACTCAACATCATTCAGCAGCAGGGAAATACAAATCAAAACCATGATGAGATACCACCTCACAGCTGTCAGAATGGCTAACGTTAGCAACACAGGAACAACATACGTTGGTGAGGGAACAGAGAAAGGGGAACTCTCTTCGACTGTTGGTGAGAAGTCCAACTGGTGCAGCCACTCTGGAAAACAGTATGGAGGTTCCTCCAAAAGTTAAAAATAGAACTATCGTATGACTTAGCAATTGTACTACTAGGTATTGATCCAAAGGATATAAAAATACAAATTTGAAGGGGCACATGCGCCCCGATGTTTATAGTAGCATTATCAACAATAACCAAACTATGGAAAAAGCCCAAGTGGCTGTTGACGAATGAATGGATAAAGAAGATGTTGGTATATACATACAACGGAATATTACTCAGCCGTCAACAACAATGAAATCTTACCCCTTGGACTCACATGGATGGAGCTAGAGTGTATGATGCTAAGCAAAATAAATCAATCAGAGAAAGACAAATACCAAAGAATTTCATTCATATGCGGAGTTTAAGAAATAAAACAGATGGACGTATGGGAGGGGGAAAAAGAGACAGGGAAACAAACCATAAGGGACTCTTAATGATAGAGGGCAAACAGAGTTGATGGAGGGAGGTGGGTGGGGGATGGGCTAAAGGGGTGATGGGCCTGAAGGAGGGCACTTGTGGTGACCACTGGGTGTTGTACCTGAGCGATGCATCAACGAATTCTCCGCCTGAAACTAAGATTACACTATGTGTTAACTAGCTAGACGGTAAATTAAAATTTGAAAGAAAACAAACAAAAGGATCCTTTATAAAAAAAATGAACTAAATGTTAAAAAGAAAAACAAGGTCAAGGGGAAAAGATACAGGGGTTGTGGAATCTCACAAGAGCTCATTTCACTCGCAGTTTCCTATCGGCCAGGAAAAAGGAAACAAGAGCCGTGCAGTTTGTGGTTTCCAACCTGAATGTGCCTCAGGATCCTTTGGAATACTTTTAAAATCGTGAGATTCCTAGAGTCCTCCCCCAGACTTGCTCAGCCATTTCCAGGAGGGGACTCAAAATATTTGTGCTTTTTCTCAGCTACCCAGGTGAATCTGATGTCCAGCGGGTTTTGCCAATCACGGATTAAATGACTTGCTTTTTCTTTTTTCCTTCTTCTTTGTCTTTTTTAAAAAAAACTGTTTAATGTTTATTTGTGAGAGACAGAGACAGAGCACGCAAGCAGGGGAGGGGCAGAGAGAGGGAGACAGAATCCAAAACAGGCTCCAGGCTCTGAGCTGTCAGCACAGAGCCCGACGAGGGGCTCGAACTCATGAGAGGTGAGATCATGACCTGAGCCGAAGTCGGACGTTCGACCGGCTGAGCCACCCAGACGCCCCTCTTTTTTTTTTAATAAGGAATATGATGAGGTGCCTAGGTGGCTCAGTCAGTTAAATGTCTGAGTCTGTATAAGATGGGAATTTGAAGCCCCTAACTTCTCTTCCTCTGTTCCTCTCTCCCAGCCTCACCCCTCTCTCTCTCCATGGCGGCACATACAAATCACTTTCAGACTCCATTGATGTCTTTCAAGTGTTGTCTATAGGTTGATTCTAAATTTGAAAATGCCTAATACACATTATGACTATAGAAATATTGACCATGGCAGAACCAAATGGGGTGCTTCAGCTACATTTTCTTTTCTAGTGACTCACTTTTACAACACCCATGTGAGTGCAGAACACCCCTCATTTCCAGGTTGCACATATTCTCTTCGCTTAAACTCCTTCTGTATAACAAGCTCAAAAACATGCCATTTTTATGGTTTGATTCCTAACTGTTCAGAGATATTCTTTGTACAACCTTGTTTGTTATTTTTAAGCATCTAATTACCTTTATCTTTGAAAGATGCCTCTTCACCTTCTCATTTATAACTTCCATTTTTGTATCCTCTCTATTACTTACAATTCATTTGTTTTCTTTGTCCAGGGACCCCCTACTTTTATTTTTAGCCGACTGCCTTTTTAGGCAGCTCTGATCCAGGGAAATCTATCCCGTAAATCATCCTGGGATATTGCCACCATGTCTTTCATTATCTGTCCTTCTCTGTTTTGATTTTGCCCTCGGTTTTCTTAAAGTATGTAAGTAATATCATCAAGATACATAAAAAGTAAACTTGTAAAATCCTTAAAGATCTGCGAAAAATGCGTTTTCCAAATCTATTCTATATAAATGCATTTGAGAGTCTGAATGAAATGGCTAGTTTTTAATGAAAGTATGAGATACCAAATTCCTTCCCACAAATACAGAGCATTTTGTACATTAGCAACGTAGAAAATTGGCAGATGTATTACAGGAATACTGTCCAGGAAAAGCCACTGTCTAAATGGTTTCATAGGTATATTCTTTTAACCATTCATGAAAAAACAATTCTGATGTTCTTAACTAATCCAAGTCATGTAAAAAAAAAAAAAAAAGGGAGACAGTCAACCTATTTTTATAGACCCAATATGATGTTAAAACATTTTAAACTTACAAACCACAGAACCTGAGCAATACAGAAATATATATATATATTTACATTTGAATATTGTTGCAGAGTACCAATGCATTATTAGCAAAGAAAATTCAACTTGATCATTAAAGAATAACATATTCCAACCAGGTGGAGCTCATCCCTAAATGGCTTCAAAATGAAAAAATCTATTCATAAAATGAATTGTATGCAAAGATCAGAGGACAACAGTATTTATGAATATCTCAATGGTTGTGGGAAAACACTCGACTACATTCAATGTCCATTTTTTGATTAAAATGTATTTTAATAAAATAGGTATAAATAATGTAACATCAGGGGTTCTGGGTGACTCAGTAGGTTAAGTGTCCGACTTCAGCTCAGGTCATGATCTCATGGTTCACAGGTTTGAGCCCCGCATCCAGCTTAGAACCTGGAGCCTGCTTCGGATTCTGTGTCTTCCTCTCTTTCTGCCCCTCTGCTGCTTGCTCTCTCTCTCTCTCTCAAAAATAAATAAACATTAAAAATTTATAAAACAGTATATAGAGAGAAATAAACATAACTCTATATAAATAAAGGAAACATTCAATATTTTATATATTTATCAATCGAACTGGACAAATGACGAAATAGCGGATAAATATAGTGAGAATATGAAAATAAAATTATAACTATTTTCGTAGGACACCTTACATACCTAGAAACCTCAGGGGAATCATCAGAAATTATAATAATTGAGAGAATTTAGTAGTAAGATGTTATAAATAATAATTTTTCCATGTAGAAGTAAATACTGACAATACAATGAAAGGAAACAAATGATCTCAAGCAGGAGTCAACAAACTTTTCAGTAAAGGGCCAGATGGTAACTATTTTAAGCTTTGCAGGTCATATGGTCTCTGCCGCAACTATACAACTTTAAGCAGTGTAGACTGTATGTAAATGATGGGCGTGGCCCTGTTCCAGCAAGCTTTATTTAGAACAACAGGCAACCCCTGATTAAAATAACAAGGCAATGCATACAATGCCTAAGCACCGCAAGAAACATTGAAAACCCATCTAAGGAAAACGAAAATTCCACGAAGGGCAAAAAAGTGATTTCGTGCCCCTTTGTAGTAAGATTCAGTACTGTAATGATGTGAATTTCCCCAAATTAATTTATAGATTGGCTATAAGCCTTTCCAAAGATCAGCTAAAGTTCATTTAGAGCCCAACAGAGAAATGAAATAACATGAAAGAGAAAATTAACAGACAAGAGCCCTCCACATAAAGATCTTGGGGGAAGTATAAATCAATGTGACCTGGTTGGAAGGCAGTTTGTGACATCTGTCAAATTTGTGAAAATGCAATCCTTTGACTCAATAATTCTGCTGATAGGAGGTCACCCTACTGATGTGTGTGCAGATGTTCACCAGGATACTGGACTGTGCTTCTTCTGACCACGTTTCACACCTTATTTTGTTTATATTGTCAATGCGAGCAGGGCTATCTCGGCAGGCTACTAAAAGCTATTTTATTTATTTTTACTCTTGTCTCCCGCTTTTTTTTGTTGTTTTTATTTATTTATTTTTAAAATTTATTTATTTTGAGGGGCGCCTGGGTGGCTCAGTCGGTTGAGCGTCCGACTTCGGCTCAGGTCACGATCTCGCGGTCCGTGAGTTCGAGCCCCGCGTCAGGCTCTGGGCTGATGGCTCAGAGCCTGGAGCCTGTTTCGAATTCTGTGTGTCCCTCTCTCTCTGCCCCTCCCCCGTTCATGCTCTGTCTCTCTCTGTCTCAAAAATAAATAAATGTTAAAAAAAAATTTAAAAAAATTATTTATTTTGAGAGAGAGAGAGAGAGAGAGAGAATGAGTGGGGGAGGGCACAGAGCCCCATGTGGGGCTTGAACTCGCGAACACGGAGATCATGACCTTAGCCAAAATCAAGAGTGGGATGCTTAACCAACTGAGCCACACAGGCGCCCCACCTATTTTTTAAAGACTTAATCAATATTGTGGTCAAACATCCAAGACAACATCAGCATACGCTGGTAATGATTTGTGAAGTAACTTTTGGCTGTCCCGGAAATTGCCAAATACTTGAACTTCCTTTGCAAGGAAAGCGAATCATCAGATGTGCTAAATAAAGCCTATAATGAATATGCTCAGAAAGGTAACTTAGAACTATGTTGCGGAAATTATATACTCTTGCCCCTAAGAGCTCTGTGACCCCCTTCCATATTAATAAATGGTCTGATGAATAAAAAGACTCTGTTATAAATAAACCTTGGGAATATGCATTAGCCAAATGTACTTAATAAGGAAACACATTTCCCCCCCCCCTTCATGAAGAGTTTGGGAAATATCTTCTTATAGAAAGAAGTAAGACAAAGGAGAATAAAATTTAAAAAATAGAGAGAGACATTAAAATACATTTAAAATTTTTTTAAGATTTACTCATTTTTCAGAGACAGGCTGAATGTGAGTGGAGGAAAGGCACAGAGAGAAGGAGACACAGAATCTGAAGCAGGCCCCAGGCTCTGAGCTGTCAGACCAGAGCCCCACACGGGCCTCCAACTCACCGACCTTGTGATCATGACCTGAGCGGCAGTGGGATGCTTAACCGACTGGGCCACCCAGACGTCCCTAAAATACATTTTAGATGGGGTTCCTTGGGAAGATGGTTCTGAACTATATATAATATAGCTACTACCATTACTGTTATTTTATTGTTATTTCACTGTTGTTGGGGGCCAAAATTGAATAGACGCCCATGTTGGCCTATTCATTTATTTTTTTCCCTTTTCTTTACAAAAGCTGTGAGGGGGGAGGGCGGGGAGAAAAGGTGTTTCCACATTATCACTTCTTGAATGTCGTTCTGTACATTTTTGACATGAATTTTTAAAAAGAAAAAGAAAAACAAAACAAAACAAAAAACCCAGAAAAGAAAAGGCTTCTAGTTCTAAAGGGCAGACAACCTTAAGGGTTGATTAGAGCCAGGGCTGATGTTACTAGGAAAACAATAGCTGTGCTGCGCAGACACCCTTCACTGCCCAGAAATGCACAGTTTGTTGGGGGGGGGCTGGAGGGAGGAGGGGTAGAAAAGAGAGAAAGAAAAAAAAAAAGTAAAAAGATATCTTTTGCAAGCAGATTCATAGATTTCCCTTCTATCTGCCTGGCGTAATGAGGAAATGAGAAAATGGCATGTCTCGTGTCAGGATTCTTCGGGGGTGGGGGGGACCGTGGGGGGCGGGGGCGTGGGGGGCTCACCTTGTACGCAGAGCGCCAGCTGCCAGTGAAAAACTGCGCGTTCTGACTTTCAGAGTCTGCCCCTCACGCTGCTCTGCCTTTGACATCATCACCTCTCTTCCCGGCTCTTCCTGCGCGCCCCCCATCCCCGCCTGCCCCCCGGTTTTATTTTATTTTTTTCCACAGTCTCTGAAAATGCAATGGAGAATAAAAATGTGGTGAGACCTGCCGCCGGCACCTATGCCCTCCAGTTCTAAGCTGACAAAAATGTCAAGAAACTGACAGTAAAATATGCGAAGAAAAAGCCCTCGCAAACAGGGACAAGCCCCAGACTATTTGGCGCTTTCACCACACTGTGTCATAGTTTTCAGACAGAAATAGCAGTTGTGGGATTTATTATCTCTAGCATAACTTGTTCAATGTGACACTGTGCTAGTTATATGTTTTATATATTAAATTATATATAATAAATATACACACATAAATGTACAATCTATAAGCTTATATAATAGGTATAATATTTATATATTTATGTTTACAAAGATTTATAATTTATGATCATATATTGAAAATTATCTTTATACAATAGTATATTTATGACATTATAAATATACGTTTATATTATAAAATACAAAGATTGTAAATGTAAAATTATATTTATAAAATATTATATTTATAAAAGTATAAGTTTATATTATAAAATATAAACATTATAAATATAAAATTATATTTATAAAATATATATGAAGAGTGCTAAGAGGAAGATTTCGAAGACAGGAGGAGGGAGGCCCATAAGGAAACGGACAGATGGGCGCACCCAGCGCTGATGCAGGGATCTTCGCCTCCATCAGTGGAAGGAATTCTGGTCCCCCCACCTCTGGGATTTGTAACAGGGCGGGAAGGCTGGTAAGGGGACCAAAAGCCTGATGACCACCACCTCCATGCTGCCCCCGCGACTGCAGGAAAATGGTTGAAACCCTGAAATCTACATTTATTTTCTTGGCCAACTCGGCGTCCGAGACCCTGGTTAATTTCCCTCAGCCTTTTTAGACGCTTGTTCACTATGATTCTACCTGGTTCTCAGCACAGGATCTTCTTGAAATGAAAGGGAACTTTTGAGAGGCTGTGAATAATCACTCTCCCTGTTTTTTGAGCGCGTGATGGAGGCTGGTATTGTCTAATTTCACCTGAACAGGTATCCTCCAAGGTGAGTTTTGTTTTTACGTTTGTTTTCCCTCATTGGAGGGAGGAGGAACCTAGGCTCATAGGAGAGTAACTTTCTCAAAATCACAGTTGTTTGTTAACAAAACGGATTGAACCACAGTTGTCTGACCCAGACAGCCCTCTTGACAAAAAGCTCTTTCTGGGAGAGAACATAGTTGATTCACATCCTTTAATAAATATTAAATATATTCATATTTAATAAATATACTATTATATAGTAATAAATAAAGCTATCATTTTAAACATGGAACACGACCTAAGGCACATTAGAAGCAAGAGCTATAGGTATCCTTGATTTATAAAAAAAATGCATGATTAACCCTTTGCTTTCTTTAAAAATCGAGGCAGTCTGTAGATGTGCTTTGTTTCCTGATCTCTTGACAGACTGATAAACTAAGGCACTTAAGAATGGAATGTCCTGTGGTTTAAACTAATACCTACAGCATTCTTGTGAAAATAAGAAGAAGCACCCCCATTCAATGTCTCCATCAAAGCAGAATTAGGTTACTCCCTGAAGACATCAGATATCATGGATGTGTTTATAGCCGATAGTTTTAAAGTGGAGTTGAGGTACCCGAGTTAGCTTGGGGTATGCACAACTTAATTGCACATAAAATTGGCAACTCATGCCCTTAAAAACAAGAGAGAGAGAGGAAAAAAAAAACAAAAAACCACAACAACAGAAGAGGAGCAAGTGGGAAAGCACGCAGGACTCAATTGCCCTTGAAATTTGCACACAGCATTTGCCACAGGCAATTAATCTGCACACAGAAGAAAGGGAGCCCCCGGTAATCTCATGTGGCTTTTTCAAGGCTTCCAGCAGGTGACCCGCAAAGCCAGGAGTAGAACCCGGGGTATGTGGTTCCCCATCGTCTTCTGACCAACAGACTTTCTTCCCTTTCCTGACAGGGAGCGGTACCATCTACACACCTCCTCTCCTATCAAAGATGTCTAGAGAGCCATAAAACTGCCATTGGAATCCAAATGTCATATCAGTGGAAATGTCTAACGCCAATAACGGCTCCAGTGATAACCCCTTCATGTTCAAATAGATCCCTGAGGGAAGGAGACACAGCTGCTCCTTCAAGATCGCCACCGTGGGCTCGGTGCAAAGTCAGAACACGCCAGTGTCCATAAGCCTCCACCTCTCATGGCACTCGTTCATAAATTTTATTATTGCTTTAAGAGCAGATTGTAGGGAAGAAAGAATAACATCTTCAATTCCATTTACATATGAATAGAATAATATGTGCAGGTATTGGAAACGAACTTCTAGGTACAATATGAGCTGCAGAACAAAGACAGCCTGATTAGGAGTCTGTGCGAGGTGACGCAATCTCATTTATTTGAGCTCTGGTTCAAAGTGTTCCCAAGAGGCTGTGACCACTTCCCCGAAAACTTTTCAAAACGTTATTTTCGGCAGTTCTACTTTTTTCCCCCCTCCTTTAAATGATCCTACTTTGCATATTATACAGACAGAAGGTATGTATTTATTTTGAGTGAGAGATAGAAATGTAAATAACTTTTATTTTGGAGGTAAGCCTCTGCCGTCTTAATTTGGGCCATCAGTTGGTGACAAACGCAAACAATATTTTTAACCAAATGTAAGGAATAGAGCTGCATATATTTTTTGTATCAGTCATACTCCACTGAATCAGTCATATTGTATCAGTCATATTCCACTGAATAGTCTATTTTGAAAACAAACAAACAAACAAAACAACAGCAACAACAAAAGCAAAACACAGGGAGATCTGTCTATATATCTTACCTTAGAGGAAATGAATATATTTGTATTTCTACCTACCGAGAAATCCGAAGTCCTGTTTTTTTTTTCTTTATGAAATAGAGAAATTAATTTACAGTGAGAAACATTTTGTGTCCTCACTTTCTATCCCTAGCAGAAGCTAAATATAAACAGTGGAGGACTGGTGTACAAATCGAACAGGAAAGAAGTCTCACTGCTTCTAAGACATTCCAACAGCATCGACCAGGATCAGCCTTCCTTTGGCCAAAATCTTACGTAGCTGATTTTGATCATGTGTCTGACGGTAAGTTTACCGCGGTTAATTTCTCTCTTTACTATTTTTCTTTGTCTGTCGTCTGTTTATTTACTTATTTTATTGGTCTTTCCAAATTTCATAGCCATTGCAGATTCTGTGTTTCCCATTTCAAGTGCTAGGTGTTGGAGCTGGTAACTTTTTAGCAATGAAGATGCCTTTCAGGGATCTTTGACTTCTACAATGGTGCTTATCGGGGCGCCTGGGTGGCTCAGTACCGTTAATCGTCCGATTCTTGATTTCGGCTCAGGTCAGGATCTCATGGTCAGGAGATGGAGCCCCGTGTTGGACTCTGCTCGGGAGTCTCTCCCTCCCTCCCTCTCTCTCTCTGCCCTTCCCTGGCTCAAGCACACTTTCTGCCGTTCTCTTTCTCAAAAAAAAAAAAAAAAAATGGTGCTTGTAATTTTCATATAGCAAGAGAAGCATTCTGATTCTTTCAAAACATTATATGTTACATAGTCTTAGCTGAGTTTCACTCATGCGTAGTAGACCTCTTAGGACTTTTCCTCTTTTACTTGTCGTCAATTTCTTATTTTCCTTGGTGGTCTCTGTGCACAGTATAATTTAAGTGGAAATTGAAAATCATATGCATTGGCTTAAAAAATTTTTTTGTAATGTTTTTATTTATTTTTGAGAGACAGAGACAGAGCATGAGTCAGGGAGGGGCAGAGAGAGAGAGAGAGAGAGAGAGAGAGAGAGAGAAAGAGAGACAGAATCTGAAGCAGGCTCCAGGCTCTGAGCTGTCAGCACAGAGCCTGACGTGGGGCTCGAACTCACGAACCGTGAGATCATGACCTGAGCTCAAGTCGGACGCTTAACTGACTGAGCCACCCAGGTGCCCCGTAGGCATTGGATTTTTAATTAGAGGCATATATTCACACAGGCATGTAAGAAGTCTAAAGGAAACAGAAAAATGACCAGGAAAATAAAAAATGAAATAAAATAATTCTATAGGCTGTCCTTCCATAAATGGTATTAACTAACCAGAGAGATCATTATTTGAAGTTGACATGATGAACTCTTTAGAACACAGCTTGGACTTTATAGAGACCGAGTTTCTGATTCTGCCACCTGCCAATCATGTGATTTTGCAGGAGATGAATCTCTCCAAGCTGTAGTTTTCTCTTGTGTTAAATGGAGCTATGCATACTCCTGACTCCTAGGTTTTGTATGAGCACAGAAAATACTTAGCACCATAGAGTAGGATCTCATTATGCCACATGATGAAGGATGTCACGTGCCAACATTGTTACTAAGTAGTAATAGCAGTAATGGAGATAATCAGCCTGATACACACACACACACACACACACACACACACTCCAAAACACCGAAAACAAACTCCTAAGGACCTGCTCTGGTCCAGTCCCGTCCCAGAAATTCAGCCAATAGCACTGACTGGGTGCTCTGTGTCTTTGACCCTTGTTCAATTCTCCTACCTTTCCTGATATGACCTATTTAACACTCAGGAATTTCTTTTTTGCATAATTTAATTATCGTCCTTTTCTTCTCTTCTCTTTTCTTTCTTTTCTTTTCTTTCTTTCTTCCTCTTTCTCTTTCTCTTTGTCTTTTTCTCTTATATCAGGATCAATTTCTGTTTACAACTGAAGAGGACCCATTGATGTAGATGAGAAAACCCAGATATTAACTTGGTCTCTCTAAAATCACCATATTCTTCATGCAAAGCTGATTCAAAATGTCTTGTGACTTCAGGGACAGGGCACTACTCAAGTGATCTGAAACAGTTAAGACAGCTTCTGATGCATAGCTTGCAATCTCTAGAGAAACATAACTCACTGTGTTTGCATGATAGTGCCTTCTGGTCAGTTCAGCCCAATGACCAGTCAAGTTTGCGGAACGAAATCAACTAAATTGGTTGTTCAGCTGCCTCGAACCATTCATGTCAGTCTAAAAGTATGATCCCGTGCAACAGTTTGGTCACAGCTGTGTAGAGCCACGCCCTGACATTGAATCTGCAAGGATTACATAAGAAATGGTGGAGCTGGTATTTTTAAAATGACTTGTTTGCATCTTTTTCTCTTTAATCATAACAACTCAGTCTTTAACAGGAGACTAAAGTATCTAGGCTTTATTACCATTACTATTTAAGGTTAACATAATCTAAATAATATGCCTCCATGGGGAATAAGACACGGAATTCTTTTTTTAAAATTTTTTTAAAAGTATATTTGTTTTTGACAGAGAGAGGGAGAGAGAGAGAGCATGAGCAGGGGAGGGGCAGAGAGAGAGGGAGACACAGAATCCGAAGCAGGCTCCAGGCTCCGAGCTGTCAGCACAGAGCCCGACGCGGGGCTCGAACTCACAGACCGCGAGATCATGACCTGAGCTGAAGTCGGACGCTCAACCGACTGAGCCACCCAGGCGCCCCAAGACACGGAATTCTGAGTCTGAAAATCCAGTTTGGAACATCTCTCCTGTCTCATGGTAGCAAAACCATTTCCACTGAAGTAGACATAATCTGAGCCATTTTTTTACAGACAATAGTATTGGCTTGTGTATCCCACAGGCTATCGTGAACATCATTTGAAACTGGATCTCACTGGTGTTTCCTGAACAAATAAACACTGGACTTGAATGAAGTGTTTTGTACATTGGAAATCTCTATATAAACTATGAAAAAGCTATATGACCCATCAATCCTGTTATACTTTTCTAGTAGGTTTGTTTTCCCATCCTCAAGAATCATATTCTCACCTCTGTCATACATTCCCCTTTCCCTTTCCTGTACCCGTCTTGCCCCCCAGTTCTTCCTGTCTTTTCTTTTCAAGGCTCGTTTCCTTTGCTCCTGAAATGCTAGCATCCGCCAGGCTCCCTTCTAGCTAGTTTCCTTGCTTTCTCTACATTTTCTGTCTGAATGATCTCTGCTATTCTTCTGTTTTCCAAGATTACCTATATTCCCATAACTTTCAGGGTAGTACTCTCATCCGAACTTCCGAACTTTAGACTCAATTGCCTTCTTGACATCCAAAATGCCCCCCACATGCACGCACATACAAAACACATCTGTCTTTGTCTATAAAATAGCCCCTTTTGCCACCTGGGACAACTCTCTCCTACCCCACATATGATCAGTTCCTATTCTTTCTCCTTCAAAAACAGATCACAGGTTTGTCCATGTGTCTTTATCTCCACTACATCCACTTTGTCCAAGCCACCAGCATCTCATCCTTAAATTATGAATAACAATCAACCTGCTTCTCTCCCAGCTCCAAGTATTGGCCTCTCCAATCTATTTTTCAAAGAGTAACCCAAGTGACATCGTAAAAGCTTCTTCCTACACTTAGAATAAAAGCTGGACAATTTACCTACCATGGTCTACAAAGTTCTGATTAAGCTGGCATGATCTTGGTCTCTCCCCCATCTTTGACTACTCTTTCCTTGGCCCTTTAGACTCCAGCAACACTGACTTTTCCAACCCTTGAGGGCACCAAAGTCTTTTTTCCTCTAGGGCCTTAACATGAGCCATTCCCTATGACTCGTCCCCTTAGTTTTTGCCTGGCTCAATCTTATTTCCATTGGATAACAGCTTAAATGTCTTTACCACTCCACCTACACTGTACCTTTGTTCTTCCTTTATACTACCGCATTCCTATTTTGTTCAGAATAGTAGGAACTCACAGTGTATTTTTATATGTGCGTTCATCTATTCTTTTTAACTAGACAAGAAATCATCTTTTGTATCGATTTTACTATTCAGTGGATACATACAGCACAACACAATCCCTAGCATAGAGCCATTGCTTAATCAGTGTTTGTTAAGCGAGGGAATGAATGAATGAACGAATGAATCCTTTATGATGTTCAACTTCTAACGCCAACTTTCTGTTCCTTCTTTATGCCAGAAATGCTGCAATAATATTTATGATTCCATGTTTCAACCCTTTTATGTACATGTAATAAAGACTTCTATTGAAGATAAGATTTAGTAATTACATTAAACATATTTTTCTGCATATGCTTCATTTTAAGTGCACAAAACAGTATAAATTTTCAATGCCCTAAGTAGTGTAAAAAAGCAGAAGTAAACTGTTTGAAGAAAATGAATTCTTCAAGCTCATCCGATTCTGATCTCATCAATGAACAGAATTGTCCATGTCAGAAAATTTGAAATGCGAATAATCTTCAGATGTTCTTTTATGTTTTTAGCCTGCTCCTTAATTTATCATTTCAAGAATGGATGTCCTAACTCTACTGATGAAAGAGAACTTGCATAGCCCGTAAACTCAATGAGCCATTAAATAGGTGACAATAATCTTGATAGAAGTTTGGAATATTTAATTAGTGCAAAAAATACTCTTACCAGTGCACTCAATTACTTCCGTGGATACTCCCCAAAATATCAACCAACTATTTTGCATGTCCATGAAATGCTTTGGAAGCCATTTAAGACTGAAAAAGGAGATAATATTTCATCTGTTAATTGAGGACTTGACATGCTTGGCCATATCCAGTAATAAAGTTTCAAAGTGAATTCAGTTTAGATCCTTGAGATATTTTTAAAGGTGACATTTCTATCCTTAAGGTTAACATTATATGAGAGTAACCAGAAGGCTATGAAAACCTCTAGGCTAGAGAAAGGAAATATATTCCCTGGTCTGCTAAATAGTTTCTCCTGGTTACAAAATAATAGCTAAATATTTGGCCTTCCAAATAGGCTCAGTGTTTTGGACAAAATGAAAGTGTGGGTAGATGTGTTACTAAACTCCATCATCCAGATTTCCTCAACTGAGCAGTCCTGACATCCCAATCCTGGGATTGTGTGAGGAACAGGTGAAATGTTTGTTCTACAGGTTGTGAAGTTTGCAAACCAGTCCTGTATACGTTGTTCTTACTGTTTCATCAGTGCCTCCCTCCAACGATATAGCCTATACCTAGGACAAAAATCTGGGATAGAGCCCGATATAGAAGGTCATGGATGCACACTTAAACTCTCTGTCCTGAAATGAACATAATGTCACTAGGAGTCCAGTGGCCACAAAAAGGAAAACTCTATAAAGAAGACTAGTCCCAGATATGAGTATGTTGGCAAAGCTAAACTGGCTTGGTTCTATCATCTATTGACAATGGATTGTTTCTCATAAAATATGGCGTCCACCTGAGAATTTATTTGTTTAATCATTCTTGTATTGATTAAATGATCATTATTGAATGCTTAATATGCACTCTACTTGCTTCCGGAGATACAAGAATGGCTCAGAATATCAAATAGTTTAGTTTAGTCTTATGAGTACAATGCAAGTAAATAATACAAGGAAGTGTTATTGATACGAAGATTAATGTTTGTATCAGAGGCTTGTGAGCATAGAGGAGGTCTAAAACCTGGGAATAAGGGAAGAAAAAGCTCCCCGGACAATTTTTGGGAGTTGAGTTGTTGCTGGAGCAGTAAATATCTTTTCAGCCAATGAACTCGAATAGACGTCAATTATTAATTTTTACTCACAATGGAGCCATTCAAAATTTACAGTGCATTTTCCCATTTAAAGATTTTCATAATTATTAGTATTCATAATGGATGCTTGTGTAGCCGACTCAAGACAATTTCTTTTTGTCTACTTTGTGTCAAATAATTGTTTGCTTGTTTTCCACTGAATGATGACATCAGTAGATATTTTGATGTCCTGTGAACGACACATGTGCTTGACTCTTGCACATCTCACAAACCTCTATGACCTCATACGCTCAGGCCTAAAAATAAGCAAAGTTGATTTATGGGCCATCACCAAGATTCACTGTGACACATATTACTCTATGACAATGTATTAGGTAGGGGCTTAGTGTTCTAAAATGATCCCCCAGCCCATTTTGGGACTCAGGTGCACAAAAATTAATTAATTATGATGCCTGGATTACGACACGTTGGAATCGTGGGCCAACAAATAGCCTACGTTTATTTAGATATTTTTAAATAACAGTAAGCACCCATGAGCCCACGACTCGTGAAAGCAATCTACGACCTTGAATAATGTATATTCAGCAAACTCACTGAACTCTTTATTATTTCTAATAATTGGTCTCTCGATTAACTTTGGCTTTTGTATATAAATGAGTATGTAATTTGCAGTAACAACCTTTTGATTTTGCCAGTTTCAATCATTTAACCAATCCTATATTTCTCTTGTGTTCTTTCGTTTGCTAGGGCTTCCTGTAGTACGTTGACTAGAAGTAAAGTTTGTGAGCATACTAGTCTTTTTCCTGCTTTCATATAATGAGTCTCACATATTCTTATTTAGGAGGCTATATATTTTAAGTTTTTTATTTTGTTTTTAAAAACAACTATTTTACCAAGATAAGAAAGTTCCTTTCTGTAATTAATTAAGACTCTTTAATCAGGAATAGATGTTAATTTTTTAAATGCTTTTTAAAATTTAGATAATTACGGAGATGTTTTACTTTCAATATGTTACTATGGTGAAATGCATTAATGAAGTTTCTAATGTTGAATGAGTCTTGCATACATATGATCAAACCAGTTTGGTTGTGCTATATTATATTTTTATTCAGAGTTGGGTCAATTTAAAATGTTTTACTTAGGATTTTGATATCTGCATTCGTTAGATGAAGTAGTTTTATAGTTTTTTTTCCCTTTTCTTTAACAGTTTTGGATTCGGCAGCAAACATACTGAACTCAGAATGAACTGGTGTGTAACCATTTTGTTTTGTTTTCTTATTGTTTGGACATGTTGTAAAATATGGATAAACTTTCCATTGAACATTTCATGAAACTCACTTGTGAAATCAATATGTCTGGAATTTCCTTGTTAGAAGAATTTTAAACTACTCTTCCATTTTTTAAAAAGCATATGACTAAGTTTTTTCCATTGCTTTATGATTAGTAGCCATACTTTTCTAGAGATATATCCATTTTGTCTAAATTTTCAAAGATATTAATACATTGATAGTTGATAGCATCAATTTTTTGGTAACAGATTTACTGAGATATAATTCACATATCATACAACCCGCCCATTTAAAGTGTACAATCCAGTGCTTTATAAATATATTCAGAGTTGTGTAACCATTACTATAATCTAATTTTAAAACAGTTTCACTACCCCTCAAAAGAAACCATAAACTCATTAGTTGTCAGTCCCCATTCTTTCCCAACCCCTGGCACTAGGCCACCATGAATATACTGTATATCTCTAGAAATGTGCCAATTCTGGACATTTAATTTAAGTAGAATCATACAATATGTGGTCTTTAAGGACTGGTTTCTTTTTCTGAGTATAATTTTTTTTTCATTCATTCATATTATAGCATTTATCAATACTTCATTGCTTTATATAGCTCAATGATATACATTATTTGGATATACCACATTTTATTTGTCTGTTCATTGGTAGACATATGAGTCATTTCCACCTTTTGATTATTATGCATAGAGCTGGTATGAATATTTATGTATAAGATTTTGTATGGACATACATTTTAATTTGTCATAGATATGTATCTAGAAATGGAATTGCCAGGACACATGGTAACTCTACATTTAACTTTTTAGAGAATTGCCAGACTATTTTCCAAAGTGATACTATCATTCTACATTCCCATCAGCAGAGTTTGAGCATTTTGATTGTTTCCACATCTTCCCCAACACT
Source organism: Panthera uncia (assembly GCF_023721935.1). Lineage (NCBI taxonomy): Eukaryota > Metazoa > Chordata > Mammalia > Carnivora > Felidae > Panthera > Panthera uncia. The sequence goes on from NW_026057582.1 coordinate 129,654,839, forward strand.
TGCTATTATCTGCCTTTTTATTACCCCGATTCTGTGTTATATAAAAAGATATCTCATTATGGTTTTGATTTGCATTTCCTTGATGGTGTTAAACATTTTTTTTTCTTGTGTTGGTTAGCAATTTGTATATCTTTTTTAGAGAAAAATCAATTCAGAATCTTTTCTCATTTTTTTGTCTTCTTAGACAAAATTATTGAGATGTAAGTCTTCTTTATATATTCTAGATACAAGTGCTTTGGTGTATGATTTACAAATATATTCTCACATTCATTGGGTTACAACTTCACTTTATGGCGACTTTTGAATCACAAGTTGTTAATTTGATGAAATAGAATTTATCTTTTTTTTTATGTTCATGCTTTTGGTGTCATATCTATGAAACTATATCTTCCTGAATCTAAGGTTGTGAAGATTTACACCAGTGCTTTCTTCTAAGAGTTTTATATTTTTAGGTCTTGCATTCAGGTCTTTGATAACATTTGAACTAAATTTCTGTATATGGTGTGAGATAGGGATCCAATTTCATTTTTTTCAGTATATGGTCATCCAATTGTCACAGCACCATTTGTTGAAAAAAGAAAACTGTCCTTTCCACACTGAACTGTCTTAGCAACGTTGTCAAAAATCAATGGGCTATAAATGTGAAATTTCATTTCTGGGTTCTTAATTCTATTCTTTTGGTTTATATAGCTCTCCTTATGCCATGATCACACAGATGCTATTGCTTTTGTTTTGCAGTAATTATTGAAATCAGGAAATATGAGTCATAACTTTGTTATTTATTAATATTGGTTTTGTTCTTCTGGGTCTCTTGAGTCTCCTTATTAATTTTAGAATCTGTTTGTTGATTTCTGGAAAGAAACTAGGTGGGATTCTAATGGGGATTGCATTGAGTCTGTTGACCAATTTAGGAAGTAGTGCTATCATATTTGAAGTTTTTTATTTAAATTCCAGTTAGTTAACATATGGTATAATATTAATTTCGGGTGTACAATTTAGTAGATTCAACACTAACAGACAACATCAGGTGCTCAATACAAGTGTACTCCTTAATCCCCATGATCTATTTCACCCATCTTCCCACCCACTGGACTTCAAGTTATACTACAAAGCTGTAACAATCAAGGCGGTATGGTACTGGCACAAAAATAGACACATGGATCAAAGAACAAAATAGTTCTTTAAATACTATTATATTTAGAAACAAATGCACAACTGTGTGGTCAATTAATCTTTGACAAAGCAGGAAAGACTATCCAATGGAAAAAAAAAAGCCTCTTCATCAAATGATGTTGGGAAAAGCGGACAGTAACGTGCAAAAGAATGAAACTGGTCCACTTTCGTACACCATACACAAAAATAAATTAAAAATGAATTAAAGAAATAAATGTGAGATAGGAAACCATTAAAATCCTAGAGAACAGAGGCAGTAACCTCTTTGAAATTGGCCACAGCAACTTCTTACTAGATATGTCTCCTGAGGCAAGGGAAACAAAGGCAGAAATAAATTATCAGGATTTCATCAAAATGAAAAGCTTTGGCACAACGATGGAAACAACAGTGAAACAGAAAGGAAACCCATAGAGTGAAATAAGATATTTGCAAACGATGTATTTCATAAAAAGTTAGCATACAAAATATATAAAGAACTTCTAAAACTCAACACCTGAAACACAAATAATCCAATTAAAAAATGGGTAGAAGACATGAATAGACATTTTTTCCAAAGAAGATATCCAGATGGCCAACAGACTCATGAAAAGGTGCTCCACATCACTCACCATCAGGGAAATGTAAATAAATACTGCAATGAGATACCTCCTCACAGCAGTCAGAATGGCCAAAATTAACAACACAAGAAAAAACAGATGTTGACGAAGATGTGGAGAAAAGGGGACCCTCTTGCCCTGCTGGTGGGAATGCAAACTGGTGCAGCCACTCTGGGAAACAGTATGGAGTTCTTCAGAAAGTTAAAAATAGAACCACCCTATGACCCAGCAATTGCAACACTATGTATTTACTCAAAGAATACCAAAATACTAATCAGAAGGGAGACATGCACCCCGATGTTTATAGCAGAATTACCTACAAAAGCCAAATTATGGGAGTGGTGCTATCTTAACAATATTAAATTGCCTGACCCACTAGCATGGGATGTCTTTTAATTTATTTGGATCGCCTTTAATTTCTATTAACAACGCTTTGCCTTTCCATAGTGAAAATTATGTACTTATTTTGTTAAATTCATTCCTAAGTATTTTTCAAATTCTATTTTATTTATTTATTTATTTTTAAGCTTTTATTTATTTATTTTGAGAAAGAGAGAATGAGTGGGGAAAGGGAAAGAGAGAGGAAGAGAGAGAGGGAAAGAGAGAGAATCCCAAACAGGCTCCATGCACTGGAAGTGTAGAGCCTGATGCAGGGTTTGAACCCAAGAACTGTCACGTGAGCTGAAACCAAGAGACGGGCACTCAACTGACTGAGCCACCCAGGCACCCTCAAATTTTACTTTACATGATATTGTTTACTTCATTTCATTTTTTAGATAGTGAATTTCAAGTGAACAAAAATACAATTTATTTTTGTGAGTTGACCTTTTGTCCTATAAACTTGCTGAACTTGTTTATTAGCTCTATTTTTTTTTCTTAAATCAAGATAAAACTGACATTTAACATTACTTTCAAATGTACAGCATAATGGTTTCATAGTTGAAATGATCACCACAATAAGTCTAGTTAAGAGCCATGGCCACACATAGTTATAACTGTTTTCTTATGATGATCTGTTAGCAATTTCCAAATGTGCAGTACCATATAATTAACTACAGTTACCATGTTGTACGTTTCTAATAGTTTTAGTGTGTGTACGTGTATTTAATTTTCTGTAGATACTATCATACCACCTGCCAAGAGTTAGTTTTAGTACTTCCTTTTCATTCTAACTGCATTTTAATTTTACTTTATTGACTTTTCTTGCCTAATTGCCAGTACAATGTTGAATGTAAGTGGTGAAAGTGGTTATCGAAGTCTTTTTCCTTTTCTTTCAAGAGGGAGCATTCAGTCTTCACCATTAAGTATGATGTCAGCTGTGAGATTTTTACACCCGACCTTTAACAGGTTAAGAAATTTCTTCTTCTAAGTTTGCTAAAAATTTTGTTTATCATGAAAGAGTACTGGATTTTGTTAAATGCTTTCTCTAAGTGTATTGAAATACCTTTAAAAAAGCTGACTTGGTGTATTTACATCAATTGGTTTGGGGATGTTAGATCAACCTTGCATTCCTAAAATAAATCCCCTTGGTCGTATTACATAACCCCCTTAACTGTTGCTGGAATCACTTGTTAGTAGTTTGTTGAGAATTTTTACATCTATACCCATGAGAGATATTAGTCTCTAGTTTTCTCTTCTTGTAATTTCTTTGTAATCAGTGTTTGACCTATGAGAGCAATACTGGCCTCATGGAATTTGTTAGAAATTGTTTGCCTTTTTTATTTTTGGAAAGAGTTTGTGAAGAATTGTTACTACTTCTCAAGAAATGTTTGGTAGAATTTACCCGTGAAACCAGCTTGAACTTTTCTTAATCAGAAGTTTACTGATTCAGTTTCCTTAATGTTTGTCCATTTGTCCATATTTTCTGCAATTCTTGAATCAGTTTCAGTAGCTTGTGTCTTCCTAGGAATTTTCCATTTTTTATCTAGGCTATCAAATTTATTGTCATACATTTACTTATCATATTCCCTCAAGATCCTTTTTTATTTTTGTTTTTTTGGTAGTAATGTCTCCTTTCTCAGTTTTGACTTTATTAATTTGAAAGTTCTTTTCTTCTTGTTGAGCCTAATTAAAGGTTTGTTGATCTTGGGGTGCCTGGGTGGCTCAGTCAGTTAAGCATCCGACTTCAGCTCAGGTCATGATCTCACAGTTCATGGGTTCGAGCCTCTTATTGGGCTCTGTGCTGACAGCTCAGAGCCTGGAGCCTGCTTTGTATTCTGTGTCTCCCTCTCTCTCTGCCCCTCCCCGCTCATGCTCTGTCTCTCTCTCTCTCTCAAAAATAAATCAACATTAAAAAAAAAACACTAAAAAAAAAAATAAATGTTTGTCGATCTTTTCAGATAACTAATTTTGGTTTTTTAAATGTTTGTTATAAATTTTCTATTCTTTCATTCAATTTTCTAACTTTTATTATAGTATATTAATTATATATTTCCTTCACCTTGCCTTAGATGTAGTTCCCTCAGTTGGAAAGTTATGTTATTGATTTGAGATCTTTCTTATTTTTTTAATGTAGGTGTTTACACCTATAACTTTCCTTCTAAGCACTGCTTTGGGTGCATGTATATTTATTATTATATCACCAGGATGGCTTTACCCCTTTATCATTTTGTAATAACTTCTTTGTCTCTTATTACAGTTTTTAAAGTGTATTGGGTGATTGAAGTATAGCTCTGGTTGTTTTGTTTTTAAGTTTTTATTTTCAGCGAATATCTTTTTCCATTTCTTCATTTTGAGCCTATGTGTGTTTTTACACAGAAGGGAGCCTCTAATAGACAGTATATAGTTGTGATGTGCTTTTTTTTTCTTTTTTTTTTTTTAATTTTTTTAACGTTTACTTATTTTTGAGACAGAGAGAGACAGAGCATGAACGGGGGAGGGTCAGAGAGAGAGGGACACACAGAATTCGAAACAGGCCCCAGGCTCTGAGCTGTCAGCACAGAGCCCGACGTGGGGCTCAAACTCACGGACCGTGAGATCATGACCTGAGCTGAAGTTGGACGCTTAACCGACCAAGCCACCCAGGCGCCCCAAGTTGTGATGTGCTTTTTAAAAATCTATTCAGCCATTCTATATGATTTTGATTGGAGAATTTAATCTATTGCATTTAAAGTAATTATTTAAAGGTAAGGGCTTACTAATGCCTTCTTATTAGTTATTTTCTGGCCTCTTGTATTCCCTTGTTGTTCCTTTCTTTCTGTCTTACTGTTTATCTTCATGAATTGATGATTTTCTGTAATGGCAGGCTTTGATTTCCTTTTTTGTATCTCCTGTAGGTTTTGCTTTGTGGTTACCATGAGGCTGACATAATTATGTAAGTTTATTTTAAGCCGATGACAACCTAACTTTGATCACATTCAAAACCTTTACTTTGTTTTTCTTCACTACCACTTTTTTTTTTTTTTTGCTTTTGATGTCACAATTTACTTGGTTTTCTATTGTGTATAAAATAAAAAAAATTGTTATAGCTCTATTTGTTTGAATACTTTTGTTTGAATACTTTACCCTTAGGTGAATAATACACCACCATATGACAATATTAGAGTGTTCTGAATTTGAATATCTCCTTACTTTTATAAGTCCGTCTTACGTTTTTATTAGTTTTCATGTTACTAATCAGCTTTTCTTGTAAGGCTGGTCTAGTGATGATGACCTCCCTTAGTTTTTGTTTGTCTGGAAAAATCTATCCCTCCTTCACTTCTGAAGGACAACCTTTGCTGGGTAAAGTGTTCTCGGTTGGCAGGTTTTTGTCTTTGTTTTTGTTTTCAGCACTTTGAATATATCATCCTACTCTCTACCTTCCTCAGTGCATCCAACCTCAGATTTTTTGATCCAGCTGGAACTTCTTCACTGGACTCCTGAGCTTCCACAAAGGCTCTCTTATCTATGGGTGATTTTCTAAATCAGTGTGCTTTGGAAGGATGATGGTAAGAAACTCAAATGCAATCATTGTGATCTTAACACGTTATTGTTAGCTGTAGGTATCATGCTGTATAGTAGACTTCTAGACCTCATTCACCTTGTGTAATTGAAACTTAGTACCCTTTGACTAATACCTCTCATTATCCCTGCCTCCAGTGCTTGGAGATAATCATTTTACTGTCTACTTCCATGATTTTGACTATTTTAGAGTCTTCATATAAGTGGCATCATGTAATATTTGTCCTGTAGCCAGCTTATTTACTTAGCATAATGTCCTTTTGTTCATTTATGTTATTGCACATGGCGGGATTTCCTTCCTTTTTAAAGCTGAAAATATTCCAGTGTAACTATGTACCACATTCTCTTTATCCATTTGTCCATCAGACATTCAGATTGCTTGGAGGTCTTGGTTATTGTGAATAATGCTGCAATAAACATGGGAGTGAAAATATATTTTTGAGATCCTGATTTAAGTTCCTTGAGATATATAGCCAGAAGAGGCTTTGCTGGATCATATGGTAGTTCTATTTTTAATTTTTAAAGGGACCTCTTTACTGTTTTCCACAGTGGCTGCACTAATTTACATTCCCACTAACACTTACAATAGCATAAGAAAGAATAAAATACTTGAGAATTTTAACCCAGGAGATGAAGACTTGTACATTGCAAACTACAAAACACGTGAAAAAAATTAACACGGACAAAAATAAATGGAAAGATATCCCATGCTTATGTTTGGAGGAATTAATATTGCTAAAATATTCATGCTATCTACAGGGATCTACAGATCCAATGTAATTTCTACCAAAACCCCAATGGCATATTTTAGAAATAGAAAATAAATAATCTTAACATTGATATGAGAAAAAGATCTTGAAAAGGAAAGGAATTTTTAGCAAGGGGAATACAGAGCTTATGGCCTTATACTTACTAAGTTTAAAATATATTACAAAGATACACTAATTAAAACTGTATAATCCTGGCATAAAAGTAGACATATAGATCAGTGGAACAGAATGAATAACTTAGAAATAAGTTCACACATATGTTGTCAACCAATCTTCAACACAGATGCCAAAAATACTTAATGAGAAAATAAACTTCACTAAATGGCATTGGAAGACTAGATATCCACATGCAAAAGAACGAAATTATATTATTACTTTGCACCATATAATGGATTACAGAGTTCAACATAAGACCCGGAACAATAAAGAACCAGAAGAAAGCACGGCGGAAACCTTTTTGGCATTGGTCTTGGCAATAATCTCTTGGATATGCACTAAAAGCAAAAGTTGACAAGTGGGACTATCTCAAAGTGAAGACTTTCAGAGGAAAGGAAGCAATCAACAAAATGAAAAGGCAACCCACAGAATGGGAGAAAATACTTTCAAACCATGTGTCTGTTAAAGGGTTGATATCTAAAATACGTAAGAAACTCCTACAATACAATAGGGAAAAAACGCTTCAATTTAAAAATGGGCAGGGGCACCTGGGTGGCTCAGTCGGTTGGGCTCCGACTTCGGCTCAGGTCACTATCTCACGGGTCGTGAGTCTGAGCCCCTCGTCGGGCTCTGTGCTGACAGCTCGGAGCCTGGAGCCTGCTTCGGATTCTGTGTCTCTCCCTCTCGTTGCCCCTCCCCTGCTCATGCTCTGTGTCTCTCTGTCTCTCAATAATCAATAAACATTAAAAAAAAAATTAAAAGAAAAAAAAAGAAAATGAGGGGAGAGGGAAGACAGTAGAAGAACTGAAGACTGAAGAGTAAATTGTTCCAGAAACCAGAAAAACCTACCATTTCCCACAGGACAACTGCTTAGGTAAGGCTTTATCCTTTCCTGGGAAAAGAAGAGATTCATTAAAAGAAAACCCTTCTTAGATTCTATTTATGCGAGCCCTGGGATAGTTGATGGATGACGTGAAAAATGTAACACCTGAAGTTAGTTATTCCCTTTGCACCCCCAACTATGCACCCCCAACTATGCACAAGGCCCACTCAATACTACTCTTGAAGAAATATGGGCAAGAGGAACCATAAATGTGGGGGCAGACATTTTATCGTCTCAAGGCAATGATAGCACAATATCAGAATTCCAAAGGTGCCTTTCTGTTTCCACATCTCATAGCTGTCCCAGAATGCTTCCTACCCGAGGCCAAAGCTATTTCCTTACACACTGTTTCAAAACAGTCCTCTGTTACCCGGGGATTTTTTTGTCTCAGTTTTTCTCTCCTTGAAGGTATTTTTTTGTCTCAAATTTGTATTGGATCAATCTTGGAGGAGGAAGCCAACAGTCATTTCTATTCTATATCTGGAAACAAAACCTCCACACATCTGAAAAAGTCATTGTTTTGAATCATGAAAACAGCAACAGTTGGTATGCAATATTTGATTTTTTATATTTATGGAAACATCACATTTATGAACTGGTTTGATGGTCATAGCAGTCTTATAAAATAGCTAAATTATCAATATTCCTATTGTACACACGAGAAAACTGAGGCTTAAAAAAGCTGAATGATTTGCCCCAAATCCCATACTTAGCTATTCATGCCTAATGACTTATTCCTCAGAAAACATTTTTCTCAGTGACTGAATCTCTGATGTTTATCTCCCAAGTATTCACAAAATCCCTGTCATTCTCCTCATGACTTCAACTATAAATACTCTCATTTTCATCTGATGCCAGGGTCTCTTCATTTGAAGTAATTAAAGAAAGTAGGTCCTAGATGGTAAGACTTTGAAACTCATGCACCCTAGTGGGATTCAGCCAAAGGTCCTAGTTTTTATTTCATTTTATTAATGAAATATTAATATACAGATTCATATCGGTTCCACATGTGAAGAGCTTGGAAGTCACCTGCTCAGTCTTAACAAGTAGAAAGCTGAACAGGCTCAAAATTTAATAACTCTTCCTGAATCCATAAAGGAAGGAAGGGGACAGGGCAAGCTGCTGGTTCTCACATTAGAGAGACAGATGAATACAGGGTGTCATGGTGGACCAGAGCAGAGCCTCAAGAGCAGAAACCTCCATGGGAACTGATATCAAAGTAGGGAAACCTCAACTGTAATTGATGAACTGCTGGGGTCTCAGGGCAGACAAGTCTGAGAGGTAAAACTTTAGGGTCATCCAGTCATAGAAAACCCCACAATTCGGGGGAGAGGGGTGGAGGGAAGGAGCCATTTTGTAATACACCAGAGCATTCTATTTTTCTCAACAAGGCCACCTTCAAGGGAGGTGAGTTAACCAAAGCCTAACCTGCTGGGGTGTTATCACAGCCTCGGTGACCTGGGAGAAGGGTAATAGCCAACTCGGCCGACCCTAGCCATTCTGTCCTACCTAAGTGGGGAGGAAAAAACCCTGAGAGACATTCGTGAAGTTCCCAGTCCTGAGACAAAGGCTCACTGAAAGACTGAGATCTAACCATAGGATTGTAGAATGCTTCCCCTTCTCCAGCATCTCCACCATCAGATTACTGAAGACCAATTTACAACAGTTCATTTTACCCACACATCATTTGGACTATAAAGAAACAAATCACAAGGTATGCCAAAAGGGGGGAAAAACCCCACAATTTGAAGAGTCGAGGTGAACATCAGAACCAGGCACGATGGGAATTGTCAGATTGAGAATCACTATACTAGAAATCTTCAGACCTGCAGGAGATTTAAAATTCCAACTCTTGTTATAACCTTTTAAAAGACTGTGAACTTATTATAAAAATGCACATGAATGAAGCTTTTTTCTATCTTTTATTTATTTTTGAGAGCAAGGGAGACAGAGCGCAAGCGGGGCAGGGAAGGCAGAGAGAGAGGGAGACAAAATCCAAAACAAGTTCCAGGCTCTGAGCTGTCAGCACAGAGCCCGACACGGGGCTTGAACTCACAGACCGCGAGGTCATGACCTGAGCCGAAGTTGGACGCTTAACTGACTGAGCCACCCAGGTGTCCCCATGAATGAAGTTTTAATATACTGTATGATGGATGGGTGAGGCTGTCTATTGTACCCATTTCTTTCTTTGAATTCTCAGGCGTAGTTTGGCGGTGCAAGGACTCTGTGACATTAACAAATTCAATAAAAAGTAAATATGTGGAAAAGATAAATAAAACCACCGTGATTAATATGCTAAGAGCTCTAGCATGCAAAAATAGATACACAATGTAAGCAGAAAAATGGAAATCCTAAGAAAGAACCGAAAGAAAATGCTAGGGATAAAAAACATTGTAACAGAGGTGAAGAATGCCTTTGATGGGCTCATTAGTAGACTGGACATGGCCGAAGAAAGAATTTCAGAGCTAAAGGATTTATCAAAAGAACCCTTGAAAACTGAAAACCAAAGAACAAAGACTGAAACACACACACACACACACACACACACACATCCAGAACAGAATATTCAAGGACTGGGGACCAACTACAAAAGGTGTAACGTATATGTAAAGGGAATACTGGAAAAAGAGAGGAAGAAACAGAAGAAATAGTTGAAACAATAATGACTGAGAATTTCCTCCAAATCAATGTCAGACATCACACCACAGATCAAGGAAGCTCAAAGAATACCAGGCAGAATAAATGCCAAAACAAAACAAAACAAAACAAGAAGGAAATAAAACAAAACCAAAACACTACCTAGACATAGATTTTTCAAACTACAGAAAATCAAAGATAAAACAAAACAAAAACAAACAACAACAACAACAAAACACATGAAAAAACCTGAAATAAGCTAAAGGCAAAAAAATGCCTTACTTTAGAGAAACAAGGGTTAGAATTACAACTGACTTCTCAGAAACCATGAGACCAAGAGGAGATTGGGATGAAATATTTACAATGTTGAACGAAAATAAAACATCAACCTAGAATTCTGTATCTTGTGAAATACAAAGTGAAGGAAAAAATGAAGGCTTTCTCTGATGAACAAAAATTGAGGGAATCTGTTGCCAATAGACCTGCTTTTAAAGAATAGGAAATAATATAAGTCAGAAGCCCAGATCCACATAGAGTAAGGAAGAGCATAGAAGGAATAAGTGAAGGTAAAAGAAAATCTTTTTTATTTTTTCTTATTCTTAACTGAGTTAACATATAAGCATGCTTTTCAAAATAATACTGTCAGCATCAGTAATGTAAATGTAAATAATAACATACACTGCCATAATGCAAATGTATTTGATTATGTGTACACACACATATATACACAATATATGCTTATGAATGCTTATATATCAGTTAAATGAATGGCGGTAATGACAATGATACAAGGGATGGGAAGGAGAGATTTGGATGATTTTGTCCTTATAATGTCCTTATATTACCTGTGAAATTTTATAGTGTTATTTGAAAGTGGACCCAGGTCAGCTGTCAATGTATATGCAAACTCCTAGGCAACCATCAAAGAAAAGTAAAAAACAGACAAACAAACAAAATATGTGCTTAGCATTGATATGCTAAGAAAGGAGATAAAATGTAATAATAGATAATACTCGACTAAAACCACAAAAGGCAAACAAAGAGTGGAAGACAAAAATAAAAACAAGTGACAAGGGCAGCATAAACAGTAACAAATATGGCAGATATTAATATAACCATATTGAAACCATTCAAAGTGACTACTTTGAATGTCAAAGGTTTGAATGCACCAATTAAAAGACAGAGATTGTCACAGTGGATCAAAAAACATGACCCAACTATAGGCTGTCTATAAGAAATACACTTTAAATATAAAGACATATAGATTAAAAGTAAATGGACGAAAAAAATAGACCATGCTAACACTGACCAAAAGAAAGCAGACATAGTTGTATTAGAACAGAATTCAAAGCAAGGATACTTATTAGGAATAAAGACATTGCATAATGATAAAGGGATCCATTCTCCAAGAAGATATCACAGTACTTACTATGTATGCACCTACTGGCAGGTTGTCAAACTCCACAGGCAGAAACTAATAGGATTACAAGGAGGAATTGATGAATCCACTATCACATTTGGTGACTTCAGTACTCCAATATCAGAAGTGAACAGATCCAGCAGGCAGAAAAGTCGTTTCAAGTAATCTTTTATTTTAGAAAACTTTCGTGAATGGGGCGCCTGGGCTGCTCAGTCACGTAAGCATCTGACTTCAGCTCAGGTCATGAACTCGCGATTTGTGGGTTTGATCCTTGCATCGGGTTCTGTGCTAATAGCTCAGAGCCTGGAGCCTGCTTCGGATTCTGTGTCTCCCTCTCTCTCTGTTCCTACCCAGTCACACTTTGTCTCTCTCTCTTTCTCAAAAATAAATAGAGGTTAAAAATTAAAAAATAAATATTAAAAAACTAAACTTTCTTGAATTATACATATATTTTTAATCCTTTTCCCATTTTCATTTCTTGGTTTTCTTCTTCCAGGACTACTGTTATATGTATTTTGGATTTTCTTTGCCTGTTTGCTATTTCTTTCATGTTTTCAAATTCTTTTTATCTCTTTGTTTACATCATTCTGACTTAAAAAGTTTATTAATTTTTATACCATAGGTCTCTTGAGGCATTATCTGTTGTGTTCATTCTTGTGTTTTAAAATTCACTGTCTCTGAACGTCATTTTTATCTTTCCTTTTAATTTTTTTCTGAATTTGATCATCTTTTTGAATCTTCTTTTTCTTAGATTAAGTCATCTCTGAGTTTGTCAAATTTGTATTATTCACTCACAGCATCTAAAATTTCCTTATTTTATCTAATTTTAAAATACTAATTTTCACCTGATTAAAAATTTTTTTTCATGTTTATTTATTTTTGAGAGAGACAGAGACAGAATGCCAGTGGGTTAGGGGCAAAGAGAGAGGGAGACACAGAATCCGAAGCAGGCTCCAGGCTGCGAGCTGTCAGCACAGAGCCCGACGCGGGGCTCGAGCTCACGAGCCGTGAGATCATGACCTGAGCTGAAGTCAAATGCTCAACCGACTGAGCCACCCAGGTGCCCCTTCACCTGATTTTTTAATATGTCTTCCTGGCATGTCCACCATTGTCTGTTCCTTATTATCTTTTAAGGTAGAATAACTGTGTGTAGAATTTGGCAGCCATCCTTTTCTATTATTCCATTTTTAGACGGATTCTTTTTCCTTCAATATTTTGATGGTAGGTCAGGATAGGCATAGCTTATTCAGCTTCATGGTTCTAGAGAATCATCTTTTGTTGTTTTCACGAAGAAATAAGAATATATGCCTCATTCTGAAATCTCCCTCCCCTGTTCTTCCACTCCTTTTATCTCGACATCTATTTCTGTTTTGTCTTTACTATCCCTGTCCCTCTTCAACTAGTATTGTATTTCTAAAAGTTTCTGTTCAATGTGAATGTTCTTCTTGGTAGGGATTATCAGTTTCTTGGTGCCAAAGTTCGGAACCCAAGCACAACAAAGACATTCCTTAGCGGCGGACATGTCCAGTTCACAGTTCTTTGTATCTAATGTTCTACTAAAAGAAACCAGGTGTCTTGGAAGAAATGGATTATTCTAAAAATAAGGCAAAATAGGTATAAAATAAGGCTGTCATGTCTGAAAGTGAAGAAGTATTTAAAAAAGAAAACGTAGGGTGCCTGGGTGGCTCAGTTTGCTAAGCGTCCGACTCTTGGTTTCGGCTCAGATCATGATCTCAGGGTTTGTGAGTTCGAGCCCCACATTGGGCTCCATGTTGACAGTAAGGAGCCTACTCGGGATTCTGTCTCTCCCTTTCTCGCCCCCTCCCCTGCCTGGTCACCTATGGGACACTCTCAGCATCTAAAATAATGAAGTACAGGAATAAATGGCAAACCATTGGAAAACAGCAATTTATGAGTTCATACAAATAATAAGTGGCAAATAACTAGCACAGAGAAGAAGGTTTTGCTTACAGATGAAAATCGGAAGTTGTTTCATAAATACATACAGTGAGACCATAAATATTTTGCAATTATCATAGTAAAGATTAAATCAGGCAAGTATTAAAACTGACGCTACATCAAAGAGGAAATTTTGATAAGGATTGGGATATTTATATCATTTCAAAATTTCCCTTCACAGATTACCTATTAGTTTCAAGGAAAAATGTAATAATTATACAGTCGTCGATTCTCAGCTGAGCTACTGAAGTATACACCCCCCCAAAAAGTACTAATTATAAAGAAAAGAAATCAGAAAGCATTTTGACCAGATCATTATAAAAATTAATATTGCAGGGGTGCCTGGGTGGCTCAGTAGGTTGGGTGGCCGGCTTCGGCTCGGGTCATGATCCCATGGCTCATGAGTTTGAGCCCTGCGTCAGGCTCTGGGCTGACAGCTCAGAGCCTGGAGCCTGTTTTGGATTCTGTGTCTCCCTCTCTCTCTCTCTGCTCCTCCCCCCACTTGTGCTCTCTCTCTCTCTCCTAAAAATAAATAAACATTAAAAAATTAATATTCCAAAGTGAGAATTAAATGAATATTGTATGCCTCAGTTATGAAGAAGGCACGACGGTATCTCTTTTGTATTACTCTGCCCTAGAACATATAACATGAATATAATCATAAGGAAGCATCAGACAAACCCAACATGAAGTGTGTTTTATTAAAACAAAAAAAAAAAATGGGGACTATAGTTTTAAAAAATGTTAATTGCATACAAGGCAAAGCATGATTGTGGAACATACACGTTAAAGGAATATGGAGAACTTTGACAAATACATGGAGTACATGATCCCTCTGGATTTTCTGCTGAAAAGGAAAAAGTGCCATAAGGATGTTAATGATATCAATTGAAAAAAAATGGAATATGGATGATTGAGTAAATGGAAGCATTTTACCACTGTAAAATTTGCTGCATTTATTGTTTTATTTCTTTATCTTTTTCTTTTTTTTTTTTTTTTACATTATTTATTATTGAGAGGCAGAGAGACACAGAGAACGAGGGGGGAGAAGCAGGGAGAGGGGGGGACACAGAATCCCAAGCACTTTCCAGACTCCGAGCCGTCAGCACAGAGCCCGATGCGGAGCTCGAACTCACAAACTGCGAGATCATGGCCTGAGCCGACGTTGGACGCCCAACCGACAGAGCCACCCAAGGCGCTCCTTGTTTTATTTCTTTTTAAAGTTTATCTATTTTGACAGAGAGCATGCATGAGTGGGGGAGGGGCAGGGAGAGAGAGAGAGAGTCCCAAGCAGGCTCCACACTGTCAGCCACAGAGCCCTATGTGGGGCTAAATCCCACAGACGGGGAGATCACGACTTGAGCTTAAATCAGAAGTCGGAGGCTTAACCCGCTGAGCCACCCACGCGCCCCTCAAATTTACTGCACTTAATGCCTATACTGCAGTTTTATAATATCATATGCCTATTATTAAAAAAATACACACGAACTAACTTGAAAGCAATTGGCCATGAAGTATATAACTTACCCTTAGTTGGTTCAGAAGAGGATATATCATGTGTGTATATGTAAGTAGAGGCCCATCTCCGCAACTGAAAATAAATATGGAGGACAGAGAATAAACGAACGTGGTAAACATAAGATGAAATGCTAAGGATAGATGAATGTGGGCAAAAGGTGTCCTTGGTACAATTTTTTAAAACTCTTCATTGCATTCAAAATGATCTCTCAGTGAAGAGTTTAAAACTGAAAACAGAACAAGAGTTCATAGTCCAAACACCCTCAGCACTCTCAGACCTTACCCCAGCGGGCTTCAGATGGAGACCATGGTGGTACTGAGCCCAATTCACCCAACATTCTTAGATTGCTATTCAGGGCTCTCCAGTGGTAATTTGGAGCTTTCCTGTTCTTTTTTTTTTTAATTAATGCTTATTTGTTTTTGAGCGCGCACGCGACAGAGAGAGAAGAGAGAGGGAGACAACATGCGAGCAGGGGAGGGGCAAAGAGAGAGGGAGACACAGAATCTGAGGCAGACTTCAGGCTCTGAGCTGTCAGCACAGAGCCCGACGCGGGCTGTGAAATCGTGACCTGAGCCGAAGTTGGACGCTTAACCGACTGAGCCACCCAGGTGTCCCTCCTATTCTTTTCTTTGTAAGTTCTTTATTTTTATTTATTTATTTATTTTGAGAGAGAGAGAGAGAGAGTGCAAGTGTGGGAGGGCAGTGAGAGAAGAAGAGAGAGAATCCCAAGCAGGCTCTGCAAAGTCTGTCAGTGCAAAGCCGGGCCCAGGGCTCGAACTCACAAACCAGGAGATCGTCACCTGAGCTGAAATCAGACACTTAACGTAATGAGCCATCCAAGCACCCCTGGGGTCTTCCTATTCTTAGATAGGTCAGCTTTTGCCTCTCTCACCTTCCTTCTACAAAGATGCTGATATCATTTGATTCTATTGGTGCTTTGTTTCCACGTATTTTTAACAGATGCATACTATTCTAAGAAATAAATGATCACAATTTTATTAACTACTTTCATATTTTGGGTCAATTATGTTAGCTCTAATTCTTCCTGTCATAAATAGGAAATGTGTGTTGAAAATAGTTTTTTGCCTGGGTTTTTGAATATTACTTAAAAGTTTTGGAGTTTTAATGGCAAGATTGATAAATATGAAAATCTTTTCTAAAAACAGACATAGTATATATTGCCATACCTTTTTTAAAAGGTCAGTAATTTTGCACATTCTAGTGGGATACAACTTAAGGGCACAAACTGTGTTAAGGCCCATTAAAAAATGTGTTCACTGTTTCTACCGATCATATTTTGGATGGTCACGTTGGCATTGTCATTCTGAGACAGGGCTGAGGGTAATGTGAAACAAAGCACTAAGTCAATAAGAACATGATATTCTAATCCTATCATCCTTAGTCATCTTGAAAATCAGAGTTCTCCATAGGAGAAAAAAGAAACAGAGGTTAGTTAAAAATGCTGTAGTCCTGAATTTGAATAGGAAGTATTAGTATGAACTCATAGCATATCTTTAAGATAAAACATATTCTCAGTTTTGTCCACTGAAAAGACCTAGAAACAATAATTAACCCATAAGAATAACTCCAAGCTCCGAGATTGTGTTCTCCACGCACAGTTATCCACTCAATGGAATCTGGTCTTCTTGCAGAAACTCCTGGTTCCATGACACAGGCAGGACACAGACAAGATGATCTTAGAACATCCTGTCATACGAGATAACCAGGAAACTGTCAAAGGCTACCATGTTCATATCCAAATAACTAAAGTGACTTCAATGTGAAACTTTTCCTCTGGCAAAAGGAGAAGAAATGTGAGAATCATAGAGAATAGCTACAATTAAGGGCATCTGGGTGGCTCTGTCAGTTAAGCCTCCAACTTTAGCTCAGGTCATGATCTCCCGGTTCATGGGTTCAAGCCCTGCATTGGGCTCTGTGCTGACAACTCAGAGCCTGGAGCCTGCTTCCGATTCTGTGTCTCCCTCTCTCTCTGCCCCTCCCCCTCTCATGCTCTCTCTGTCTCAAAAGTAAATAAACATTAAAAAATTTTTAAGAAAAGAGTGGCTACAATTAATGTAAACCTATAAAAGATGTTTGAATCTTTGAGTTTATGCTAAAAAAGGATGCTTTGGGAAATCATCATGGCAAACTTCTAGAGATCCATCTCATTATTTGAAAATTGGTTAGCAGAAGGAATGAATCAAGCATTTAGATTGCCTTCCTTATAAGAATTATAGCACCGGGGCGCCTGGGTGGCTCATCAGTTGAGCGTCCAACTTCGGCTCAGGTCATGATCTCACAGTCTGTGGGTTCGTGCCCCGCGTTGGGCTCTGTGCTGACAGCTCAGAGCCTGGAGCCTGCTTCCGATTCTGTGTCTCCCTCTCTCTCTGGCCCTCCCTGCTCATGTTCTGTCTCTCTCTGTCGCAAAAATAAATAAAAACATTAAAAAAAAATTAAAAAAAAAAAGAATTATAGCACCAAATAATCCAATATTTGATTAAGGACAATGATTATTTATGGAGGTATTCCAGATAATAAATGAAAGAAAAATGACAGAATATCTCCATTTTACAACTCATGAGAAACTTATGGTTCTAGGTATGAAAACGTTTTTGGCTTTAATATTACATTAAGATAGATAAACAGTTTGTGGCCTCTGATGGCAGAATGGGAAATCTATAATGAATGAATTTGACCAGAAATGAAAGAGGGACAGGGGAAAGAGAGAGGGATGGGGGAAGGAAGGAAGGAAGGAAGGAAGGAAGGAAAGAAGGAAGGTAGGAAGGAAGGCAGGAAGGAAGGAAGCACAAAAGAAAAGAAAAGAGAAAGAAAGAGAAGGGAGGGAGAAAAGGAGGAAAAGAAAGAGAAGGAATGAAGGAAGGAAGGAAAGAAGGAAGGAAGGAAGGAAAGAAGGGAAAGAGAGGGAAGAACGAAGGGGAGAAAGAAGGAACAAGGGAAGGGCAAGCTTGAATTTGGTCAAGACCCCAGATCCAAACTCTAATTCTCTAATTACAGGAAATAGAGAAAACAAAGAAACATACTAAATTCTCTGGCAAGTATGCAATCAGGAAAATCCCGATTTCTAGAAACTATAGTAGCAATTTCTTTGTCATATTTCATGAGGAAAGGAAGAAGCAGTGCAAGAGAGATGAACAGGGAACATCAACCACTCTCATGTGTTAACTTTCTATAGATCCCTATTTTTTTAAAAAATGGCTACAAATTGTTGACATGATATTCATGAATTAATTATAAATTTGTACATTGCCAACATATTCGGCGATATTGATATTATTCTTAAAAGACTTAGATGTGATAATTGTGTAACGGTTATGTTAAAATCATCCTTACCTATTAAAGATATGACCGGGATTTGCTTCAAAGTAGAAAAGGGTAAGGGGGTAACCTGGGTGAGAGTGAGAAGAAGTGATTGGTTGGTGATTGGTTGGTGATTCTTAAAGCTGAATCGGGAGAACCCAGTAGTTTATTGTGGTATTTGGTCCCCCTGTTGTGTTTGGAAAAAAAAAGAAAAAAGAAGCAGTATACACATGTAATTTAAAAATATCAAAAGGGGGGGCGCCTGGGTGGCTCAGTCGGTTGAGCGGCCGACTTTGGCTCAGGTCACGATCTCGCGGTCCCTGAGTTCGAGCCCCGCGTCAGGCTCTGTGCTGACAGCTCAGAGCCTGGAACCTGCTTCGATTCTGTGTCTCCCTCTCTCTCTGCCCCTCCCCCGTTCATGCTCTGTCTCTCTCTCTCTCTCAAAAATAAAATAAACGTTAAAAAAAAATTAAAAAAAAATATCAAAAGGGAAGATACATATATATCTTAGGTATGCTTAAGGATTCATCCAGTGGTATTTACAATGTGGTTAAAAAAGAATGGGATTTCAGGATATGTGTTGACCTGGGTAAAGCTCTAATATACACTGTTAAATGAAAAACAAGTAAGATCACTAAACAATTTAAAATCATATATAATGTGTAACAACATAAAATATTCCATTTTAGTTTCTTATAGTGGTAATATTCTGGAATAAATCTATTTACTTTTAAGATACTGCAAATTTTATTTGCTAGTATATATACACTTTTAATTTGAGGTGATGTTATAGTAACTATTCTTACCTATTTAGTATTAGATTTTAAACTCTCGATGGGCAAGGATCATGAACATTTGATGTCTCCATGGCACGTTATATGGTATTTAAGCAAAAAAAAAAAAAAAAAAAATACACAATTAAGTTTAGAACATACATTGAAAAAATACAGAAATGTGTTAACCATTGCCTTTATTAAGAGATTATTAAAAACTGATTTTATATACTTCTTTTCTTCCTCTTTATATAAGAGTTATATTTTTTGCAATCAGAGGAATCAAACAAGGTAAAGAAGATGTTGAAATAGAAAAAAACACAAAAGAATTCTTAAAAATGTGTAACCCTTAGCACCATCTGAAACCAAACTGTTTCCATTGGGCCGATGTTCAGCGACCCAATAGTTTTCTCTTGACCAAAAATGTGAATCAAATAAGTAACTTCCTATACAGCTACTTCTAGCTCATTGGAAAATAGCAGCCTGTTGCACAATTGAGTGTTTACTTGTTTCCTTCCCATATTATTATTTATAGAACAAGTACAAAGTAGTTTGTCGCTGATTAGAAAGGAAATTCCAACCGGCAGTTTCTCAGGATGACTCTTATTCTGATGGGTATTTTTTAATGAACCTAATTTATGTGAAGGTTGTTCTGTTAAAAGAAAAGTTCACAAAGAAATCACGCATGATTGATCTCAAGACTGTGCCTTGATCCAAAGACAACACACAAGAGCAGTCAAATATACATTTATGGGCTTTTGTCTGTTTTGCAATAACACCGGAAAACATTCTTTAATTAAAATTTAAAACCGTAACTGATTAATTTTCTGTGTAAACAATCCGTGTAAACATGGAGTGTCAGCGTTTTAAGGCTGTGTGAGTATAAATTTTACTCTCCCCGCATGGGCATTCTGGGAAGGACTTTGGCACAAGCCGAAGGTGAGCATGTGACCCAGGGGAGAAGGGTCTGGAGCCTTGGGGTACTCTGTAACCCCACTCCTGTCCTCTTTGTCGAAGCCCGGTCAGAGCTAAGGAAAATGTTCTCTGCTGTGTGATACTGTTGGCAAGGGCCCGGTTGTCACTCACTCCATAGCTTTTTCTTTACTAGCTGCAAATCTCCAAGGGTCCCAAAAAAGCCCCTTCAGTAGCTGGACCGGCCCCTACCTCACTGGTGCAGCAAGGGAGACACTTCCAAGAATTTGGCCATCGACATGGCTGTGTGGAACTTAGACTAAGCACTCCCACTTGGTTTTTGTTATTAAACATAATCCCCAATTTTTACAGGAGCCAGAAAGCAACCTCACTTCTCCTTGGCAACTTTATGATTTTTTTTTTCTTTAAAACAGAGGCAAGCTTTAAAATGTTACTTAAAATACTCTTGAATGACTTCTCAAGGAAACATGGAAATACACTGCCAGGAAAATGGGGCAGTATGTTCAACGTAAAGAATCTAAAAATCTCTGCCTAGACATTTGTTTAAAACTTGAAATAAAAATGCTCATAATCAAGTTGCTTTTATTAGACATTTATAGCTTTGCCAATAATACATTACAGTGACCTGTGTTCTTCTAGAGTCTAGAAAAAGAACCAGAATTGAATTCTTCTGAGCTTGTCTAGGTGACAAGCTTGGGTTTGCATTTCCAAATGGTTCAGCTCATTTGGATACGCTTTGAACCCTTTACTTACTTACCCAGACCCATCCTGCAGGAGAAATACCAATCTTGCAGCAGAGTAAGGGGATAAACCATTCGAAGGGAAGACCTTCACACGTTTGGACCTTGCTTCATTCCCAGTGAATTTATTTCACTCGTAATTATGTATTGAAGCTTTAAAAAAGTTTCCATATAAAATAATCATACTATTATTACTACAGGAAGAAGAAATATGAAGAAACTTTTTTCAAGTAAAAGAAAGCTTCTGCACAGTGAGGCAAAACTAAAAGGCAACCTACAGAATGGGAGAAGATATTTGCAAATGGCACAACAGATAAAGGGTTAGTATCCAAAATCTATAAAGAACGTATCAAATGCAACACCACAAAAAAACAAATAATCCGGTGAAGAAATGGGCAAAAGGCATGAATAGACACTTTTCTGAAGAAGACATCCAGGTGGTTCACAGACACATGAAAAAATGCTCAACATCATTCACCATCAGGGGAATACAAATCAAAACCACAATGAGATAGCACCTCACACCTGTCCGAATGGCTAAAATTAACATGTCAGGCAACAACAGATGTTGGCGAGGATGCAGAGAAAGAGGAATCCTTTTGCACTGCTTGAGGGAATGCAAACTGGTGCAGCCACTCTGGAAAATAGTATGGAGGTTCCTCAAAAAATTAAAAGAGAATGACCCTACCACCTAGCAGTTGCACGACTGAGTATTTATCCTAAAGATATAAAAATGCTGATTTGAAGGGGTACATACACCCCCCATGATGATAGCAGCACTATCAACAATAGCCAAAGTTTGGAAAGAGCCCAAATGTCCATCAACTGATGTATGGATAAAGAAAATGTGGTATATATACACAATGGAATACTACTTGGCAATGAGAAAGAATGGGATCTTGCCATTTGCAACAACATGAATGGAACTAGAATGTATTGTGCTGAGAGAAATCAGTCAGTCAGAGAAAGACAAATATCATATGATTTCACTCATATGTGGGATTTACGATAAGAAACAGATGAGCATAATGGCAGGGAAGCAAAAATAAGATGAAAAACATAGAGGGAGGAAAACCATAAGAGCCTCTTAAATACAGAGAACAAACTGAGGGTTGCTGGTGGGGTATTGGGTAGGGGGATGGGATAAATGGGTGGTGGGCAGAGAGGAGGGCACTTACTGGGACGAGCACTGGGTGCTATATGTAAGTGATGAATCACTGAATTCTATACCTGAGATCATTATTACACTCTATATTAACTAATTTGGATTTAAATTAAACAAATAAAAATAAAAATAAATAATAATAATACAAAAAAGAAATCCAGTCTCTTGCCCTGCCTGCCAAAGAGGTTGCATGTCGATACATCATTGAAAACTGCTTGTGTCTGTGAAGGGATTTATTAGGTGTTTCTTCCATCCCATTCATTAGCAATGTGTTTATAAAATGATGATTCGTGTACCAAATCGTATAGAAGATAAAGATTTGTATCTCCTTCATAGGGGATATGGAGAATAAAATAGAGCATACCCATAAGCTCTGAATATAAAGAGTAACAGGGCACATTTTCTTTCAAGTTTACTTATTTAATTTTGAGAGAGAGAGTACACGCAGGGGAAGGGCAGAGAGAGCCGGAGACAGAGAATCCCAAGCAGCCCCCCACTGCCAGCAAGGAGCCTGAGTCAGGGCTTGAACTCATGAACCGTGAGATGGTGACCTGAACTGAAATCAAGAGTTGGATGCTTAACCGCCTGAGCCACCCAGGTGCTCCTAAAAGAGCACATTTAAAGAGTACCTACTGGAGGAAATCTGTATGCGTTATCTCATGGAACTGCAACTTCTCCATGCCATTGGAAGATGAGGGGATTGAGATTTTATGAGGTCAGAGAATCTGACATAGGACACGAAGGCAGAACGCTCATGGCCAGGATTTCAG
The DNA here is from genome assembly GCF_023721935.1 of Panthera uncia. NCBI lineage: Eukaryota > Metazoa > Chordata > Mammalia > Carnivora > Felidae > Panthera > Panthera uncia. The sequence goes on from NW_026057582.1 coordinate 129,677,590, forward strand.
GATTTAAACTGAAGTGTAATTGACATGAAGCCCAGGTACTTCCCACCATAGTGTGCTGCTTCCTGATAGATGGAATTGGCCAGGCAAAGAGATGACATGTGTGTTCATGCAAATCTAGAGGAAAATGAGACGTGGACCTTCAGGTGTGTGTGAGAGAGAGAGAGCCAGAGACACACACACACACAGAGAAAGGCAACACCTTAGGACGGTAGAATGGAGATCATGATTAGGGGTAGTCATGGCAAGAGTGTCAAGTGTGGAGGTGAAATGGGAATGGGGCACATAGGGGTTCAGCTTTTCTCCTGGGCAATGAAATACTGGTATATTCCAATTCCTAAGCTATTTTTGTTCCCTTTCAAAGACTCCCTAAGCCTTGGGTCTTTGTGCCTACAGATCATTCATCGTTGACTCCTGAGCTGTGCTGCTTAGGAGAATCACAATTCTCATACCTATAGGTGTATCTTGTTGGAGAAAATGGATCGGCTTTTAGAAGAGCAACCAGGAACATAAGGTGAAATCCCCTGAGATCTAAGTCTCCAAACCTTTCCTTGATGTGATAAATTTTCTCTTTTTTTAAAAATTTTTTTTTAATGTTAATTTATTTTTGAGACAGGGAGAGACAGAGCATGAACGGGGGAGGGACAGAGAGAGAGGGAGACACAGAATCGGAAGCAGGCTCCAGGCTCCGAGCCATCAGCCCAGAGCCTGACGCGGGGCTCGAACTCCCGGACCGCGAGATCATGACCTGAGCTCAAGTCGGACGCTTAACCGACTGAGCCACCCAGGCGCCCCGACGTGATAAGTTTTCTTGACATCATAAATCCACACACCTAAAATGCCTACTCGCTCTTTCCCATTAAACTGGAAATCAACCTGTGCTTTCTGTAATTCCTTCCCAAATGTGTTCACTACTCCACATGACCAACATTTCTTGGTCATCCTCCATAGTAAGCACCACAAAACTACATGAGCGCCCACTTGGCCTTATGCCTATCAGTCACAAATTCCTAATTAGAAATTTTCTACAGCAACATGTGACCAATAATACCGAAAGCCCTATACTGACGATGAATTTGGGAATCTTGCTAGAGGGTCCAGTGACCAGCTGCCTTCAAAGGGCATCTGACCCTTGTTTTGCTTTTCGATAGTCATTCAACCAACAAACTGTTCTGAAATCCTCTGAATCTGAAATCTGAAATCCTGGAGATCGTTATTGTCATGTTCGTTTTTCAGATGAAGAAATGGATGACAGGGATAGTATGATCCTATTCTCAAATAACCAGATCAATATGTCTCATGGAGACTTTTGGAATTGCCAAGATGGGCACAGGGAATGTGGGCTGGGAAATGTGATCATCATCTAGCAAACCAGTGAACCTTATGCGCTAAGTTCTTTTTCAAGGAACTGATATAAGATTCGGGGTCTGATTTTTGTCCTGGCTGCAGCATTTTCTTGGCGTGTGAGCTCAGATACATCACGTAGTCTGTTTATTTTTTTTTTTAAAGTTTATTTATGTATTTTGGAAATGAGAACAGGGACGGGGCAGAGAGAGAGGGGAGAGAGAGAGAGAGAGAGAGAGAGAGAGAGAGAGAATCTCAAGTAGGCTCTGCGCTGTCAGCAAGGAGCCAACTAGGGGCTTGAACTCATGAACTGGGAGAGCATAACCTGAACTGAAATGATTGGTTGCTTATCCAACAGAGCCACCCAGGTGCTCCCCGTAGCCCCTTGAAATCACAGTTTCCTCATCTGTAAAATTAGCAAATATAATAGTACCTACTGCTTCATAGCATTGTGAGGATTAAGTGAAATAATGCGTAAAAAGCGTATTAACGCAGCAATCGGCATATTTATGACAATAAATGCGCACCATGGTCGGTGTCGGCATTGCGATCATTCATTTCAGAGTTCCTAAAACACTCCGTCCTGTATCTTCAGCGACGTGCCGGCGTCTTGCACACCCCCACCCCCGCTCAGTAAATGCTGGTGGAATCAATTAATATGCTCCTTCTTAAACTCGGGAACCATCAAGAAATAATAGCTGGTATTTTGCTCTATTCACATCTTGTTCCTACAAATCCCCCCCCCCCCCCCCCACCTCCCCCCCCCCCCCCCAAGTCACAGGCACACACGTGGCGTCGTATTTCTTTATGTTGAGCTGGAAGGGGTGTTCATGTCGATAAGAAGCCTTCCTCCCACCCCACTTTGTCTGCCCTGCACTTAGGAACCAAGGTTGAGTTCAAACAGGGGTCAGGGAGATAAAAGCCCGAGGCTTAACCACCCAATTCACTAGTCTGGTGCCTAAAACTTCCGTCATTTATTTATTGCCATTAGAAAGGATCCGCCGGGTCCTGTGTCACGAAGGCTGTGGGCAGAAGGCTCTGCCATTTATTATGTCCCCTTCAGTGGGGAAACAGAGCAGACGGATGCCATTTCCCTGGGACATACTGTCCTGCCCGTGTACCGAGGCCCGAATGGGAAGACAGGGAAGTTTCCTAGCCCTTTATGGGATCTTTTGTTTTTCATCAAGAGGCCAAGCACGGACATTTTGAAATAACTGTCAAAGACAGAACACATGCGGGTCTAGGGGGTGGAAGCCAGCTCAGCCCAGGGCTGAGGCTTCCAGACTGAAAGAGATTTACTGCAGCAGCTACAGACGCTATTTGTTATGGAGGAGAAGATAAACAGGAGGCCGCTTCGGAGCTGGTGGTCATGTGGAAGGTGCTAGAAACATTCCTAGGCAAGAAGAGAGCCCGGCCTGGCACCGGTTGGTTGCGGTTGGATTAGGTCCTCTGCGCACACGGTATCAGTGGGAGGGGATACCAGCCAGCCCCCCACCCCCCAAAAGGAGATTGGAACTAAGACAGCAGTCCTGATGTATCCAAACAAAACGCGGAAGGCACCAGCCAAGGGAATCGGGGCAAGAAATGGTCTTCAGTCTTCAGAATCCCTGCTTTGGCTGCTGAGCTCATGGGAGTCTGTGTGGTACCACCTCCCGCCTGCTACACATCCCCCCCCCCCCCAACGCTGTTTCCTCTCCCCTCCTCCACTTTGGCAAAGCAAGCAAGATCATAAACGTCAGATGTGAGCTTGTCGCTGTAATGATCCTGTGGCTATGAATAAAAATGGCCCAGGAACAGATTTATGAATTGAATCGTCTTTCTGGAGGCGGGGGTGGGGGGGGGGGGGGGGGGAGTAGGCTGCCTGGGCCAAGGGCCCATGTAGCCTGGGCTTGTGTGCGTGTGTGTGTGTGTGTGTGTGCGCGCGCGTGCGCGCGCGCCTGTGCGCGTGTGCGTGCTGCTCATGTTGAACTTTTAGCAATCGAGAGCCCACAGGGTTAAGCCTAGAAGGCTAGAATGATATTTTCGCCTCCTTTGATGACACACTAAAATAAAGCACGTCTCATTTTGCAGCAGAACATTGAGTCTGCGAAGCCAATGTACATGTGGTTACTATTTGCAGAATTTGGCATTTTCTATGAATAGTATAAAACAGGCATTGGATCAGCTGTCATGTTTTGACAGGGTTGTCCTTTTTTTCCAGAATGCCACTTTCCCTACCCCCTTACACCACCTCCCCCCATATTTGAGCAGCAACCTCACCACTATTTTTTTTAAGTGGACTCAGAAATTTGATGAATAATGAATCATAAGCTGGAATGGGTCAGGGGTTTAAAGCACAAGGAAGCAATCACCCTGAAGAAAGTGGCCCCCCTAAGGGGAGGCAAGTCCCTGTTATGACTATAGGTGAGACTGTCTCCAGACAGGACCTCCCCCAGCCCCAGGAATGGGGACAAGGTCAGGGACCAGATTAGTTAACAGTGTGAAATGGGAGTTTAAAGCTGTTTTGTTTACAACGAGCAAATCAGCCTGACAGCAAAGTACCCCAGCTCTTCTCTCTGTTCAATATATTTGATTCCTTCCAAGCTGTTTGGGCCTCTGTTTTCAGATTCTCTTCAATTCTGCACCTTTCATACGTCCGACACTTGACAGGGATGCAGTTGACAATGAGAAATAATTTTACCTCTTCACTGTGTCACACATCCATCAGTTTCAGCCCCGGGGTGTAAACGTGGGTGTGAGGTTTCACCTTCTCAGGGAGAGATGGAGTTTGCTGTGTTTAACCTGTAAACCATTATTACACACACACACACACACACACACACACACGGGAAGCCCTCTTTTAACCTCTTGAGAATTTGAAGCTTTGGGTTTTATTAACACAAGACCTGCATGTGTTAATTAAACTTTGATTTTCCAAAGCTCTCTCTCACTCTCACGACCACCTTTTTTACTTATCTTTTTCTTTTGTTCAACATGTACCACCCTCCCCTTTGTTTCCTGCGGGACCAAAAGCCAGAATGAACCCATGTGGGACACCTTTCCTAATCAGCTCTTCAATTTTACATGAGAATGATCTCACCGAGTCCTTTTTGTCTGTATTAGCAAAAACAACTGATCCGGCATTGGAAGGAAAAGAAATAGCTGCTACATCTATTTCGAACAAGCAGTCGTGTTCTGATTAAACAGCTTTATCTTGCGTGTTTAAATGAACAATGTAATTATACTCAAAACTAAAACCAATTGTCAAGATGTCTCTGGCTTGGAATCACTATAGTATCAATCCGGTGATGGGATTTCTCAGAGCAGTAATAAAAATATCAAATAGGTCATGCACTGTATTATCATTTCATTGTTATTTATGTTTGCCTGGACTGGATTCAGGGTCTCGGAAACTCCCCCCTCTCAGGACGATTTTACCTATTCAATCATCTCATTACACCAAGCACCTGTAGAGGAGCTTCTTCTCTTAAAAAAAAAAAAAAGTGAATTCAGGATTAAATTCTTATTGTTCATCTTTGATTTCTTTGGTGGTCACCACTTCATTATTCTAACTATTATTAATCAGATCAAAATTCATGTATTTAGCCATTCATTTATTTTTCATAAAACAGATTGAACGTCTACTATGCGATAAACATTATGCTGCAAATTACCAGGGATAAGGAGACAATTAAGAAAAAAAAAATTTGTCCTCAAATTCCTCCTGAGAGGAGAAAGAAAATGATGACTATGTAATCGACAAGGAAATATATTTTCTACCTAGGTAATATTTACATATTATAGAGTTAGGTGTTATGTAACTATATATTTGATTTTCTATTTTCAGGGAAAACTGTATTACGTAAAGAATAATCCCGGCATCTACTGATAGAACACTACCAGTCATTGTCGAGGATTGTATTGTTTAGTTGTTATAATAATTACCAAAGAGAATTTGAATATGATAAGGTAAGTTTCAGGAGACTTACACATATACTGTCTCATTCAAATTATCCACTATATAATACTTTCTTCCTCATATTTCACAGAAGAGCATATAATGGACGTTCTTCATCCAGGGGCTCGGCCAATGCACAAGTTTGAAATGAGCAGTTCATTCATTCAACGGCTAATACATATTAATCGACAAACATGTGTATTGAGCTAAAATCTTGTGTCATGTAAATAGTAACAAAGAGAACAATTCCTTTCCTTGCACATGCAGAGAATACAGGCTGGTGAGGGAAGATGTACAAATAAACACATAATTAAATATTGAACAAAATGCTATTGAGGAAAAAGATAGGGCTCTATGAAAGAAAATCAATGAAGCATGTGTTTTAGAATGGAGAACAAAGGATGGCCTCCTTAAGAAACTGGTATATGGGGGCACCTGGGTGACTCAGTCAGTTAAGCATCCGAATTGATTTTGGCTCAGGTCGTGATCTCACAGTTCGTGATTTCGAACCCCGTGTTGTGCTCTAGGCTGGCAGCATGGAGCCTGCTTGGGATTCTCTCTCTCTTCCTTTCTTTCGGCCCCTCCCCTGCTCACCCATGCTCACTTACACTCTCTCTTTCTCTCAAAATAAATACACAAAACATTAAAAAAAAAACCAACCTGATGTATTACATGAGGATTGCAGATAGAGGCAAGGAAGAGCATGTCCAACAGGGGAACAGCATGTGCAGAAGTCCCAAGTAAAAATGAGTAACTGTATTTAAGAAACTGAACAATGCCAACACGCTGGCAGTTTACTAAACAAGGGGAGAATGATATAAAATGATCCTGGATAAGTAGGCAAGACATATATTGTGGAGGGCCTTGTACACAAAGTTTATTAGTCAGAGCTGGCAAGGATATGCTGCAATAACAAATAAACCCCCAAATCAGTGGTAAAGCAAAGTACGAATATCTGATAATTTAGGTATCTCACAGTCTGATATGATGGTGATGGTGGGGGGCAGGTGGTGGACAAAGAACTTCTGTTCCACACATAGTCAGGGGGGCCTGGGGTAGGGAGAAGTGCACAGAGAAGGCACTCGTGCCCTTAAGTGTCTTGAGCTTGTAGGCACTTGAGAGACACTTCTCACTCAAACAGATCTCCATCGATACGAACTTGTCCACAAGGCCTCACCAGGATGCAAATGGAATTGTTTAGTTGGGTGCTTGGAACAAATGAATGATTTGGTAAGGTTCTATCTGGTCTCCATTCAGAATTACATGTAAGGGCAAGGGGTTTATACACTTGCGCCTAAAGGCTGTTCAACAGGTTTGTAGCATATCCCAATTCTAATTTTTATGTGCTCATTTTAATAGGAGGGTTAAGAATGGAGCTGGCCTCCATCTGGGCTCTGAGTAAACCAATGAACTAGACATATTTTTTTTTTCCTTTAGGCAAACAACTGAGTCTTATGTCCCATTGTCTTTGTGCAAAATCGAAACTTACAGTTGACTTTGTAAATCCCACAACATAAAGACAAATCTTTATTGAAGCTGACTCCAGAGTCTAACAAGAGAACAAAACAGAGGGGAAAAAAACTGTACTAAAACTAATAACCAGGAAACACAACAAACAAACTTTAGAGCTCAAACAGATTTAAAATATATAAGAATAAAACATCCCGCCAAAAAGCAAGGCTCATAGAACAAATGTGAAAAAAAGAATGAAATAGAATTATAATTTTAAAATGTAGTCTTTAAAACTTTTAATAGCAGATAATAGAGCTAAATAGCAAGCTAGACATTTGTAAAAAATGCATTAGTGATTTTATTAGAAGACAGTTGCCAAGAATTCAGCATAAAAACAGAGATGGTAACTATGAAGATAGCAGAACATTATATGAAGAAAAGAATGAGAGAACCAAAAGGGAAGGGGGAAGGGGGAAAGGATATTTTGAAAATATAAAGGTTCACCATTTTACAAAGGACTTGCTTTTTATATTTGAGAAGTATGAAATGAAGCATAATTAGAAATCGCATCAGACTATACACGGAGTAAAATTTCGGGAAAGCAAGAGAAAAGGAAAGGAAATCGTAAAGTGATCGTTGAGAATAGGCAAATTACCTACAACTGCATACCCATGAGTTATTTCAACCCTAAAGTTTTTACAAGGGTGATAATGGACATAAGACAATGCAATGATCATTTCAAAGAGGTTGGAAGTGAATGGTGATGGAAAACAAACAAACTCCACCTTGCCTGCTATTTCTAAGAAAAGGAGGTGGTGGAATGGGGGAGAACCTCGTGGATGGTGTTTTAAACTCCTCTCAGTGTATTTACTGTATCTCAGATAAGAAATGAAATTGACCCACCCCAACCTGCTTAGAAAGAAAGAAAGAAAGAAAGAACGAAAATTTCAAAGTATGAGTGAAAAATAACGACCAACTTAAAATTCCATTCTCAGTTAACTTATCATTCAAGGATGAGGGCAAAATGAACTCATTTCGTTCAAAGTATAAGTTAGTTTTCCACTTACAAAAGTTTCTTGAAAGAAAAGAACACTAATACCCAAAAGGGACAGTAATAATTATGACTAATACGAGAAGAGGATGAAAACATTCTGGAGCTATATACTGTCCACAAAATACTAACGATCATCCTATAAATCTTACCATTTCTAATGTCAATGTGATATTAAAATAAGGCTATGTTGGGGCGCCTGGGTGGCTCAGTTGGTTGAGCATCCGACTCTTGATTTTGGCTCAAGTCATGATCTCAGTGTTGTGGGATAGAGCCCCATGTCGGGCTCTGCACTGAGTGTGGGGCCTGCTTAAGATTCTCTCTCTCCTCCTGCCCCTCTCCCGGACCCATGCATGCACTCTCTGTCTCTATCTCTAAAATAAAAAAAAATAATAATAAAAATAAAGTAAGACTATGGGGCGCCTGGGAGGCTCAGTTGGTTGAGCGTCTGACTTCCGCTCAGGTCATAGTCTCGCGGTGTGTGAGTTTGAGCCCCGCGTCGGGCTTTGTGCTGACGGCTCGGAGCCTGGAGCCTGCTTCGGATTCTGTGTCTCCCTCTCTCTCTGACCCTCCCTTGCTCATGCTCTGTCTCTCTCTCTCTGTCAGAAATAAACATTAACAAAATTAAAAAAATAAAATAAGTCTGTATATTCTTATTCTTTTTTCTATCTGTATGTCTCGGAACAGCTGTAGAACCTATATGGTTCTACATATATGGTGTGTGCAGCTGGAAAGTGGAAATGGTCAAAATGTCCAAAAGACATGCTCTTTAATATGTGGAGGGATGGGTAAACCTTTAAAGGGATTCTAAAAGACATTTTTACTATCTTATTATCTACACCGTCACCTGTGTCAATTATTATCTTATTTATTATCATCTAAATAATCACCTTTCTAAATCGCCCGTGTTATAGTTTCACTTTTTATACCCCGAGAATGGTAACAGCTCACATCTCTACGGTTTATGCAAAGGTATGTGTATACACAGGTGTATATACTCCATCTATATTTGGGGGTGAATGTTCTGTATTTATTGGTACGGTTATAGAAAAGCAATGGCATTAATTAAACATTAATTTGATGTGTTGTAACAGCCTTCTCATCTCTCCCAGCCCTTGTTCCATCTTTTTGCAAACTCACCGGTATCCTTCTAAGAACTACCTTCCCACAGGCTAAAACTGTACCTAACATTCTACCATGGAAATAACTAACTCCACCACCGTTGTATATATTCCTGGTTCCCACCATCACTGTCTCCTTCTCTTCACCAAGAAAGCTTTTGAAAAAATGACTCGTTAGCCCTTAACATCCGTAGCTGAAATTTCCCTTTTCTCTACATCCCTACTGAACACAGGTGTGTTTTTTGTTGGTTTGCTTGTTTGTTTGTTTCAACCACCAGCCCTCTGAAATGACTTTAGCAAGCTCGGGGGTTACATCCTCACGTCCAGATGCGATAATCTTGTTTTACCGTCTTACTCACTCATCATCGTAGAATCCTCCAGTCTTCTTGAAGTTCCTAGCGTGGCTTTGGAGCTACCACACTGTTGTGGCCATCCGCCAGTTCCACTGGCCATTTCTTTTCGGTCATTACTGCCGTCTCGTCTTTCAGACTCTCTCCTGTCCTGCCCCGCCTCCCTTCTATGTTAGAAAATGGATACATTTCTTTAGACAGTTCATATTCTCCGGTGCACATTCAGCATGATCTGGGATTAAGCCAAAGGGAAGAGAGGGAGGATCCCAAGCAGGATCCAGTCAGTGGGCTGACCCCGATGCGGGGTTCAAACTCATGAAACTGTGAGATCATGACCTGAGCCCAAATCAAGAGTCTGACGCTCGAATCGACTGAGCCACCTAGGTGCCCTGTCATCTGGATAATTTATATAGAGCTGCCAGAGAGCCAGCCACAGTGACAACTGGTCAACATGTGTGCATGCTTTCAATTGGTAAACATATAATAGGGAATAGGAGTATACCACTGGGACAAAAATGCTCCAAAGGAAACAGTTGATTATTTTTGAAGTGGAAATATAGATACCTTGAAGGACAGGTATCCCTGGATACTTATGTAAAATCCATTCCCACTTTCCTTCTTACTGACAGAATCCCTGTTTTTTTGTTTGTTTGTTTGTTTGTTTGTTTTTGTTGGTGGGGGAAGCAATGTAATAAGGTAAAAAAAAAAGTGCATCTCTAGGGATGTTAAACCACTATGGTGATCACAGGAAACACATTCCTGGTCATTTCTGCATATTTCTGGAAAAATGTTGCTTCCCTGATATAGGGACCCCTCCTTTCCCTTGTTTTTAACTGCTTTCTGCTGCCTGGATGATAGTTGTGATGGCTGGAATTGCAGCTGCCTTCATGTGCCTGATTGCAGTGGGGAAGCTGAACTCATTTCTGTGTATGAGCTCTGGACTGCTTAGCTTTGGACTTATTGTGATATAGGGAGAACACAAAGGTCTATCTTGTCTAACCTCTGGTCATTTGAATCATCTGTTGTATACAGCCAAAGCCTAACCAGTGCAGTTTTGAATAAGATGAGTCAGAAGGTCGGGGGGGGGGTGCGAAAAACAAACAAACAAAAAGATTAGAGGTTTCCAGGCTTTGGCTTGGGTTCCAAATCCTCCAGCTATGAGCTTGAGGCCCAGGGCAAGATATGAACGCTTCTGAACCTCAGTCTTCTTATCTGGGCATTGGGGCTTACAATACAGAACTCACCCCCTTGAGGCTGCTATGAGGACGACCTGAGTTATAAATAGCTTCTGTGGATGGGAAGTAAAATTATAATAAAGTCTTAATAAGAGCAAATTTTGAAAGTCCTCTCCGAAGTAACGTACTTCCAGAAGATTCCATTTAAAGGTGTCGTCAGACTATTTCTAACCCAGTCCATTTGTTTTATGCACTGCCAGCAATTTCATTGTAGCGGAAAACATATTTCATGGTGTGCTGGCTGGTTGCAGTAGCACTTAGATGCACAGGCACTAATTTCAGGTCAGCGAGAAAGATCCAAAGCACCCTGACAAGACCCAAACTGACCCCTTTTAACTCTTGAGTGAAACGTTATTTTACACACTCAAGAAATCACTGAAAATGAAACTACATCTCAAAGAGGAATAAAAATGCCAGGGGAAGGAAAACTCTCTTTGGGGGCAGCCCTCTGAGCTTCTAGGTTTTGTTATTGTTTTTTTGTTTTTTTGGTTTGTTTTCCTTTTAAATAAGAATGCAGAGTATCAGGTGTGTTTTCCATTTCCCTAGAACCTTAATATCATTCCGTATTGTAACACATATCCTAGTGTGTGCCTTTCTTGCTACCTTCTTTCCCCTTGCGGGCTTGTGAGAACATGCACGAGATCAGAATACGCTTTCCAAGGTCAGGTGTACCTTTGGCACAAGGTAAACGTGATGGGATATGTGTTGGGACAGGAGCCGGGAGAATGGGGACGTCTTTTGGTTCCAAGGAAGAGAGGCTTATCTGAGTGACTTCAGGAGAGGGGGAAGAGATTGGTGGCTTCCGTGTGGTGGCCAGAAACTGAAAAGGGAGAGCAGACCAAGAAGAATAGGCCTCCAGGAGCTGGCTTTCTTGGGTCCCACATTCTCACCATTGTCTCCCTCCACTTAAAGGCATCCACCTACCTTCCCTATCACCTAATGTCCTCTGCAATAGTACAAAAAATACCAAATCCAGAGATTTGGGACCCTGACTCTGAACCTTTACGGTGGGATGGTTACTCTGACTGTCTAGCTCATGATTTCAAGTTCACTAAATGTTTTTATTCCCACGTTTTCATTCCTCAGTGTATGACTTCTCTAGCTCTTAATTGGAATTCAACTCAGTTCGATTCTAAATTACTACCTGATCTGTAAATATTCAAAATTGTCGTGGAAATTAATCTTCAAGAAAAAAAAAAAACCAAGTCATAACTCTTGGGCAAGATGTCTCTATATGACCCTCAACTAAAATCAAGGCCACGTTTCTCATTCTTATTCATTTGACGAGGAAGCCTCGTTTCATCTGCAATATTGTTTCATTCACCGACACGGCCATCAACCAGTGTTTTTGATTTCACTCGAGTTATGGTCAAAGGACCACATTGCTTAAGGATTGTGGATTTTGTGAACTCAAACAATTGAACAGAGCCTCCACATCCCCCTTTGATTCAGTTGCCATATGTCACTGCTTCCTGTCTGTCCTGGAACACTGCACCTTTCTCTGAACCACTCGTGTCCTGCCTTTCTTTTCCTGACTTGGGAAGTATGACTTCCGACAGGCTCTCTGAGGAATTAGCTGCCATTCTCTTGTGGATGTCTGTTTGCTTATCAACCTCACAGGGAGGTTTTTGTTAAATAGTCAGGAGGAAACGCTGATCCATATAGCACATGTGTCCATTCTTTGGTGGCGGTGGTCAGTGAAGCTTCAAAAGATGTTCAAAATATTAGTGATGGTCGGGTTGTTTAAGGTTGCCAAAGAGTTGAAACGGCAGGAACCATTGCGCGTAATAGAAAACACACACACACACGCATCAATTAGATGATTATGAGGACGCAAGAACTCGCTTTTAACACTGACGTGGATACCGTTAAGTCTTCATCTACGTAGAAAAGTGTAGAGGAAGAAAAACCTGGAATATGCATTTTGGTTGCAAAGTGATATTAGTGTTTTTCAGTCCCCTACTTCCTTTCCCTTGTTGAAAAGCAGCCTCGATATCCAACGTAGGAACATGAATGCATGTCCTCATATCTTTAAGACTGCAGAGGCAAGCTAATAGCATGACAGATATAATGTGTAAAATGCACCATATAAATGTATACAAGTGCCTGGGTGTCTCAGTCGGTTAAGTGTCTGACTTTGGATTAGGTCATGATCTTGTGATTCACAAGTTTGAGGCCCCGCATCAGGTTCAGTGCTGACGGTGCAGAGCCTTCTTGGGTTTCTCTCTCTCTCTCTCTCTCTCTCTTTGCTCTTCCCCCACTCTCATTCCCTTTCTGTCTTACAATGAATAAATAAACTTAAAAAAAAATGTAAGGGCCCCTGGGAGGCTCAGTCAGTTAAGCATCAGGCTCTTGGTTTATGGCTCAGGTCAAGATCTCCCAGTTTTGTGAGTTCAAGCCCTGCGTCGAACTCTGTGCTGACAGCTCAGAGCCACTTGGCATTCTCTGTCTCCCTTGCTCTCCACTCCTCCTCTGCTCACACTGTCTCTGTCTCTCTCAAAATAAATAAACTTAAAAAAAGGGATATAAGATTTTATTTTAATATTATAAGCACTATGCTCTGCAGTTATAGGTAATCCCTCAACTACATATGCATTCTACAAAAACTGCTATTGAGCAATGATAGGAATGATATGAATGTCAAAGCCACAACTGTGTCTTTGAAAATCCACATTTGGGGAAATAATTAACTTGGACATGGAGTGGTGACAAAGAACAATGAAACATTAATGAATGGGAACATAAAGGCTTATTTACAAATAAGAATCTCTGTACCCAGTAACTCTGCTTCTGTAATTTTCAACAAAGGATACAATTCAAAAGAAGGAGATGGCTTTCTTCATAAATATTCTCTTGCAGTATTATTGTCAAGAATAAAAGTCTGAGAGCAGCCTAAACGTCCAACAGCGGGGATCAATTAGGTAAAAATGAGGGCAACTTAACGGAGTCTTAGCCTCCCTGGAAATGGAAAATTTTGAAAAGTAAAGAACAGTGAAACACACGTAAGATACGGAATCTCTTTCCTTTTTGGAACTATTTACAATTTCGACGTGATTCTGTACAAGGACTGGAGAAGAAGTGAAAAACTTGAAAACAGTAAATGTGTTCTCGTAGTGAAGTTTGATGCTTATGTTATATATAAATATAAATGCGTACTCGTATTTTAGTGTAAAATGAAAAGCTTGACATGAGGGGAAACGATGGACTCATTTCCAGGAGGCCAACACCTGAGAACCAGGAGTCAAAACTACACCTTCAGTGTTGAGAACAAGGGAACAAAACTACACGTTCAAGGCCACGCCAAATGGCCTTGGCAGAGGGGGCCCTCAGGTACGAAGTCATTCATTTGCCTCTGTGCTCAATCATGTTTTCCTTCAATCCCAAGACCATGATTCGGCTTTTGGGTTCCACCTTCCTTGTCCTTGCTATGTCAATTCTTCCCTGTGATGATCCCTATTATCTCTTTTATGTTCTCACCTCCAGGCTGTAGTCCCTTCCTGGCGAAGTCACTGATTTGGGTGCAAGTGGCCACTGCAGCCTCACACTGTCCAAACCCGGGGGGGCTGTCATTACTACTTGTTATCTCTGTTGATTCTCTAGCCTGGTTTCCACCATATCTCTTACAAGGGCTTTCTTTGCCCTGTAAAAGGAGAGGCATGTGCTTTCAAGAGTGTGATTTTTCGGTTTTTCAGTTAGACAGCACGAGTTCGCTCTTTTGGTTCTTCACTTGTAGACACGTGGGCTCAAGCAAGTTCCTTCCACCCTGAAACCCGTGTGTCCTCCCACAAAATGATGTAATAATGCCCGTCTTCAGCTATGCTGTTCTGAGACTTAATCACAATGCCTGGAAGATAGAAGGGGTTCTGTTGATAGCATTATTATCAAAATACTACAAGCTAGTGGTGGGGCTCCAAGTACTGGGGGGGATGGAAGAAAATTGTCAAATAGGAAAGTGACCATTGAAGACCATTGAATGGAGACAGTGGATGGGGTCAAAGGTGGGCAAAACTTCTCAAACATCCATGGTAGGAAAGGGGTATGTTTGCCATTGAAGCAAAACACAACACAACAACAACAACAACAACGAAACAACTAACTAATTAACTAACTAAATACATCAACTGTTGAGGGGATAGTAATGAATTTCATTTTTAGCCACTTGTTCCTTTTTTTGCCCTCCTCCGCTCTTACCAGGACAGGTGTTTGTCTTTCCCCGAAGTCCCTATCTCTTGATGCAAGCTTCCGATCTCAGGTCTTCCTTCAAATCTCCCTTCTATCCCTTTTCCCTCTGGCTCTCCTGTTCAGCTGACAGGTCCATGCCTGCCTTCATTCATGCACAAGGTCCTTGTAGTGAGGACAGCTCACTTGGTTCTTCAGTGATGGCGTCCATGTTTTCTTTTCCACTGTAGGACTTCCAGATTGCCTTTTTCTAACCCCAAGTTCTACCACATGTTCATTACCCAATCATACCTGAGCTTCCTGCGTCTCATTTCTACTGTCATGACTAGTCTAAAAATGTACTCTCTCAAAGTGCTACCCAGTGACTTCCTTTTCTCCAGATTCATGTCTGTTGTTAATCTGTATCCTCCTTGGCATCCCTCTTTGATGTGAACATGTTTAATACAACAATCTTCTTAACAATTTTCCTTCACGGGGCGCCTGGGTGGCTCAGTCGGTTGAGTGTCCGAGTTCAGCTCAAGTCACGATCTCGCCATTCACAAGTTCGAGTCCCACGTCAGTCCCTGTGCTGACAGCTCAGAGCCTGGAGCCTCCTTTGGATCTGTGTCTCCTTCTCTCTCGGTCCCTCCCCACTCGTGTTCTGTCTGTCTCTCTCTCTCTCTCTCAAAATTAAATAAACTTTGAAAAAAAATTTCCTTCAGGGTTAATTCTATGTTAATTCTATGTTAGTATTTTCTCCTCCAGTCTCGGTTAAACATTTCCTCCCAATGGTCATATGGTTAAGAAGATGTGCTAAAGCTGAAAACATCTTATTTGTTCTTTCTTTGACCTAGAAACTCGGGCTTCTCTAAAACTGAGTTTTCCCATCTATAAATTTGGGTTAATTATCATAGATATAGTTGTGAGGATTAACCAAAATAATGTCCACCACAGGACTTTACGCAGAGAAACGGTTTAAAATTGTTATTATTCGTGTTGCTATTATGACAATTTTACCTGTTTGGGGGAGCTAATACACTGATTATGATTTTTTTTTCTCTTAGGCAGTATATGTCATGTCTGAAAGATACCACTGTGGAAGGATTAATTATCTAAAAGTCTCTGCTTTTCCTTTACTTACTTGCTTTTCCTGTCATCCAGCCCCTTAGACACATCACGAAGACTAAAGCTGGTCCATCTTTATGCCAAATGAAGCAAAGTGACATGCTTATTGATTATTTTTTGTCCCTGTGGAATCTCAAAGAGCACCCCGGGGAAAAAGAGTCAGATGAGCCCTTATCCATGTTAGAATCAGTAGCTGGTTGGTTCCAAAGGAGCTTGACTAACTTTGTTCCTGACCTCCTCACCACCAAATGAGCGACACCAGCTCTGGCTCTCAGTATCATTTAGAAGATGGAAAGGTTAGGGTTGAGTGTGCTGGAGGCAGTAGGGATAATATCTGGATTTTGCTCAGCATGGCTCTCAATGAGGGTGAGGAGAGATGAGTGGGAGACCCATTGGTTTCGCCTCTTTGAAGGCTACATCTCATTGTAATAAGAATATTTTTAAAAATCGCCTGGTCTAGATAGAAGGGGTGTCCCCCAATTGGTAGATTCGGCACACAAACTCAAAGATCTCATTCGCCTTCAAATGCCTTCACATGATCAGTTTATTAAGACAACTTGCCAGAACTTTTCTTCTCAAAAGGTGAGAGGTTTATCAAGTCGCAGACGCTTGTCTACAATGACGATCTAGCGTATTTTCTCCTTACATGCCCCGCTGTCTTTGCTAACCCAAGATCTTTTTTTCCTCCTCCTTCTAGGTGAGTTGACTCTATGAAGATTGCCAGGATTTGTTGGATCCTCCAGGCTTAAAAGCCTCACAGGCACCATCAACAACTGCTTTTCCTTCCTCTACATCCCAAACCATATCCATCACCAAGTCCTCTCGATTTGGTCATTGAGATTCTCTCACATAACTTCAGTTTCTTTTGTCTCTAACTTAATTCGGACTCTTTCTTATCATGGGATGCCTGGAGACTAATGAAAGCTTCCTAACTTTCTTCCTTCTCCAATCTATCCTGTAGGAGTAATTGATCAAAGAGAGTGCTTTTCATCATCTTTGCCCTTTTGAAGACGCCACATCACAATGAATACCAGATTGACATCCAGAATCTTCAGCCAGTGGTTCCAGACTAACCAATGGTTACAAACTCCTACCTCCCACTACTGTGATGGGTAAATTTTGTCTTCTATTTAAACCCACACTTAGACCAGCTTTATGCCTTTGCATACTCTATACTACACTAAAAATGCCGGCCCCTTTCCTCTCTGCCTTTTAACTACTACTCCTTCTTGAGCACTGAATTCAAATTTTACCTTTTCTGTGCATTTTCTCGAATCACTTAGCCAGATTGTTGTCTTCGTATAATTTTTGAGCATTTATTCTCTATACGGTTAGCAGATTTGCAAACATGTCAGTCTCATTCTTCATATAATATTTCATTTAAAGTAGACTTCATGTGCAGCACGGAGTCCAGTGTGAGGCCTGAACCCACAACCCTGAGACCAAGACCTGAGCTGAGATCAAGAGTCAGACGCTCAACTGACTGAGCCACCTAGGGGCCTCCTTCATCTAATCTTTAACTTCCTTGAGGGTAAGACCCATCTCTCATACCCTGTGGAACACAGGGTGTCCTGTGGGTCTGCATGATATTAGAGCTGTTCTACTTGTTGGGTGGGTACTGTAAGTAGATATTTAGACTCCAAAGGGTGACTTGAGAACATTAGGGTAGACCGATAACTCCTCACATTGGAAAGAACCAATTTTGGAGCCTAAAGAACCAACTATTCCCTAGTCAGGGTAGCAGAAAACAGTATAGGGGGCAAACAATCTGAACAACCACACAGCACCCTACTGTTTCTCCAAGAGATCAGACCTGAGGCATTCATATGAGCCGGTGAGGGCCCATGAATCGAACGCATCCCGGGAAAATTCATCCCATGCCTCTTATAAAACCTGGATATGTCAGAGCCTCCGCCTATAAATAGAGAGTGCATGTAAATGACAGACTGCACAGCAGCCCTTACCAAATTGTCGAGGGGTATTTTTTGTACACTAAACTCATACTATATTTTATACTTTCGTAACCCAAAATTGTATTCCTCATGCAAAATGGTTCAGCCATTGTGAAAAAGATTTTGGCACTTCCTCAAAAAGTTAAACATAGAATTACCATATGGACCAGCAATTCTACTCGTAGGTATATACCCGCAAGAATTGAAAATGGGTATTCAAACAAATTTATGTGCACTCATCTCCATAACGGCACTATTCACAGGAGCTAAAAGGTAGGAACAACTTCAGTGTCCATCCCTGGATGAATGGACAAACGAGCCGTGGTGGATACCTATGATGGAATATCATTTAGCCGTACGAATAAATGATGCACTGATAAACGATCGTACGCTACAATGCGGATGGAACTCTAATGATGCTAAATGAAAGAAATCAGGCACAAGAGGTCGCGTAGCATCTGATCCTGTTTCTACAAAATATCATGAATAGATAAATCCATTGAGACAGAAAGCAGATTGGTAGTTGCCACAGTTTGAACGGAGAAGAATGATGAGTACCTGCTTGGTGGACACCAGGTGTCTTTTGGGGGCAACATACCCAACATAGTCGTCTCTTTTCTAGTATGAATTTCCAGCATTGCACTCTGGGAGAAAAAGCCAATCGATAACAACAGTTTCCCAGCCACCAAAGCTTTTGTAACCTGGGAAGTAAGTCATAATGGAAGCAATTGGATGATGACAAGACTATCGGATGACAAGACAGACTAGACTACGATGGTACCGTTGTCATGTGAGAAATCTGTGCTCGCTTGGTTTCTGCTCCTAGTTTCGTGGATAGCTTCTGACCCTGGGCATGTCATTGGCTGTTCTGTAGTCTCTAGAAAGAGAAGATGGAACGAGATGGTCTTTAAGATTTCTCCCGGGCCAAAAAAGATCGAGAGTTTGTAAAGACAATGGCCGAGACAACGCATATCATGGAAAGCAAATACCCGAGAATGTAAGAGTGGCCATATCCCTGAGAAGTGCTTCAAAGAAAAGTTCGGGGGACAGCAGCAGTCCCCTAGCCTAGAAGGCTGGATTGAAGGATTGCTATTGTCAAGTGTCTGCCCAGAACTTCACAATATCTTTATTATTGAGTATCATGAAAAAGTAAATTACCTGTAAACAATTAAATATGTTCTCAAGTTACAGCTGGGTCATTCAGAGGTGATGTCTTATCGGGTCATCTAAAGGCACATTCTTCTCCATAAAGGAGAAGAGACCCAGACATATAAAAATCCTAGCTAACCATAGTAAAGTCATCAGCGACCAACAAAACTCACACTGTATTTTATCACCGCGACCGTTCCATCTCACTGCATTTACACTGAAATCTCCAGTTGTGGATCTTGTCCTGCTATATACCCCGCAAGTTTCCACATGATCAACTGAAGTTGGGATGAGTAAGATTTAAGTGTGAAAGCATGGAGAGGATTAGTCTTTCCTACTAATTGTATATTACCAACCTCAGACCTACCCATTATTTAATTCTCGGTATAAGTCACACGAAACAAACTGCCCCCCTAACCAATAATTACACTACTGCCTCAGATAGACATTTTCTCCACCTCCCCAGGGTAGATGCTTTATTTCTAAGGAGAGGGCAAATGTCTGATAAAACCCCATGGCTTTGCTGTCCCGTGGTTGTTACACAATCTTGCGTCCTCCATTACCACGTTACAGAGCAGGGGGCCTGGATTTTCTTCTTTCACAAACAAATATTCTTTTGAAAGGTGTTCTCCTTCTTGCATTTCATCTGGTATGTAAATTACCAAACTGCCAAGCTGCTTGTCTGAGAGGGTTTTATAACCCTTCATTGTTTATGCTTGTCACTGATGAGTTTCTCCTTTGTTGCTCAGCACATTATTTATTTGGAAGAAAAAAAATCTCCACCTCTAGGTGAAGCACCCCTGCCTTCTCTCTTCAGCTGGAGGAAAGGAGAGGGGAATGGGGAGCGGAATGGAAGGTAGGAAGTCGACTGAGTGATTTTCTCCCCTAGGAAGCCACTTCCTATCAGAAGGACATCCAGTGGCCATCACTTGAATGATCAAAAAGGGGGAAATAGCAGCTGAGTTTGGAGAAGATGAGCTTCCACAGCTTTTAGCTCAGAGAGCCCGTGGTCACCTGCGACCACGTTCACGATAAGCCCCCCTCCGTCAAAGACCCCCTCCCCCCACATTCACGTATTACACAAACAGGCGGAGAGAAGTTCCTAAGCAAAACTGCCACAGCCATTTCTTCTAGCTCCTTGGGTACCGTGGCTGCAGGGACACCTTCCAGAAAAGCAAGCAAAGATTTTTGTCCCTTTTCACACCTTCTTCAGCGAATTTCTGTGGCAGAATATTTGGGAATGGGAACAAGTACAAATGCAAAAAAAAAAAAAAAGTGTTTATGAATAATGGAACATTTCAAATCCATCTGGTTCCTGAGACATTTTTTACTTTCTCACTACAGCCAATTATATAGCATGCTTGAGTGAGAACTGGTTCTATCCTGAGGCTCATTCTGCTCTCAAATTTCTACATTGATAGTTGCTACCAACCTCTGAGGTTAGTAGCCATATGGTAGTCCAATATGGCGCTTTATACTCTACTTGTTATACAGTAGGTGATATTCTGGTGAACATAAATCCACATTGTAGTGGGTGCCATCAAAGGGGGACCCGGGGTGGGGAAGCTAGAGGGCCTTCCCAGATTTTGGCAGTGTACAATGATTTCCCTTTTTAGTTTAAGAATGCTGGGGAATTATTTCCATAGTTCTTCCTTTTGTTGCCTATGTTTACCCAATGTATCTCTGAATATATAACAAAAGCCCACGAGAAAAATAGGGACAAAAAAAAAAAAAAAAACGTTTTGGTTTTGGGAAAAAGCATTTTCTTCACACCATTCTTCAAAGAGCTTGCTGTTCTAAAAAGTTTTTGGGGGGACAGAATATATCAATTTGTAAATGTATATGCTTTTCAATTGATATTTACGTCTATTACGGTAGAGATAATACAATATTGAACCTCCACATGTATCGGTAAGACTTCTTTACAACAGTAAACAACATCATCACTCTAAAAGTTTATATCAGGGATTCCTTATTACCATTAAATAGCCATTCAGTTTACAGAGTAGCAACGACTTTGTATTTACTCACTAAATAGGCAGTTTTCCTGGTATATAAGGCCTTTCTGGATGGTTCACTGGAGACTACCCATTTTTACAGATGAAGAAATGAAAAATATAAATTTATATTTAAATTGACTGGAAATATACATTTATTTCCCAAACTTGGATGCCCATCAAGGATCCCAGCCCCAAACTTTTGCCTCTACTGCTTTGTCTCATTCCTTAACTTCTGAGTGCAGAAGGCTCAGCCTGAAACTTGGAGAAGCGGAACCAGTGTGGAGAGGGCCAAAACCAATGCTGAAGTGTAAACACTATTTGACTGGCTTTATGTATGTAGATCTGGAATCTTGGGAGAGGTACGAATACACGTTTAATGCCTATGATGCATTCATACGTATACTATATGTGGGCAAAAATTAGTATCTCCAAGGGAGGAAACTAAGTTTTGCTGTCCTTCGCTGAACATGGCCCTTTCTGACTTGTTTCCTCCTGTCGCCACTAAATTATAAATTCCATATTTTGAAAGTTATCGTACGCTTCCCCAGTGGCCAACGCTATACAGTATGTCTCAAAGAACTACATAAATACTCGCTCAATGAAAGACTGACTATAGAGAAAATCAATTATTAGTATGGTAAACTTTACTTCCATTAAAATTTTAGCTAACATTTGTCTAAAATTTCATTCCAAATGGCCTATCGTGGATTATATAATACTCAGAATAGCTCCCCAAGCTAAGATAAGCAAGTGGTAAAAATGTTATAAAATGTCTAATAGTGTATCCCTAGCCCCAGATGGCTTATCTTTGTCTTTTGGATTTTCTGCATGTCTGTACTCTCTGACCTTGGCACAGCTCTCCATTTGCTTTAGTTAATTATGTGGTCTACCATGGCGAGTCCGACAGCGGGACCTCAGTGATTTTAAACGGTTATAGGCTTTCATTTTAAGTGGCACACGATTATTGACCCTCAGCTCTATGACTCCTTGAACCGCCTTGTAATTCACACGTGTGAAAGTCTTTATGTCGTCTAACTGTTAACGGTAGGTTTAATTTCTTATCTATTGATGGGGTACCAGATCCTTCCGCAGTTGAGATTTTTTCTTTTTTAAAAGGATTTATGCCCTTCTTCTCACTTCTGAAATTGGGAGTCCAAGATTCATGGAGGTTGACCGGACCCAAGTGACTTCGGTGGGGCGGGTGGAGCCGGACCTCACACCAGTTTCCCTGGCTTGTTACCTTAGCAATTCCCCTCTCCGGTAATTTCCACCGTTGCTCAACCCTGAAAATCACTGAGTGCTTGTTGAAAAAAACAGACTCCTCAGCTTCACGTCTGGAGTAGATTTGTCATCATAGGAGGAAGGCAGTTGTGTTCTTTAATTCTTAAAGAGGAGTTGGATCTTGAAAAGAATGATTTGACTGAACCAAGTGAATACCTTCTTCACTGCGATCTTATATGTAAAAGTCCTGGTGTAGATCCCCATATAAGAATTTTCAGTAAAGGCAGGTAATTACCATGAGGTGCCCATGCCGATGCCCCTCCTTGCTTCAGCTTTTAGTGGCGGGCGAAAGGAGCCACCCGGGGAAGAGGAAACCGCTTCCCACTTTCTTCCGACCTTTTAAGACAAGTCTGTACAGGCACCGAAAGGAAAGCTCTTGTTGCTTGCATGGGAATTACTATTTCTCTGCATGTCTGAACTCCAGCACGGTCCCTCAATGAGCTGGTCTCCCAAGTTTGATTCATGTAACACTCAATCACTCCAATACTAGCAAAATGTGTTAAGATTTTCCTGCTTGGTATTTGTGGAAATTGGTGGGAAAAAAAAAAAAAAGAGGAACAAATAGCTCTGGGCAAAACCAGGCATCTGAGAACAGATGGTGTGCAAGTTTCTACCACTGAGCATGGCTGACAAACCGTAACAGTGACCTGTTCTGATCACAACTGCAGGGAGTTTAGTGAGTGAGAATTCCCAGCAAAGCCAAAAAGTTCCCCAGTGACCTTGACTTCACTTTGCAGTAGGGCCCCCAAACTCACCTTTACTGGTAGCGTAATGGAATGACAACAATAAGAAAAAAGTCTTTTTGATAAAAAAAAAAAAAAAAAAAGACTGCAGGAAATATGTGGCCCTATTGTGCTGTGCAGAGGAGCACAAATTGACATTATCCAAAAGGGTCTGGGGCACCTAGAGAGTGTTCGAGTATTTGCCTGGTCTCTAAATGAATCTTCACAAATTTGGAAAAGGGGGAAGCCGTTAGAGACTATGGATTCAGCTTTCCTCTTTTGCCTACCGTTGCTCTTTGCTCTTTCTCTCCAACGAAAAGTACAAAAGAAGTCAGACACGGGGAAAGAAACCTTGTAGCCTGGCCAGATAGCTCTTATTTCACGGATGCAATTATTTTTCCGGTACCCTAATTTGGAAACCTCAAGGTCATCGATTACCCGTAACGTCCATTCTATTTCCATTTTTCCCTTCACTCAGATGTATCTTTCTGTAACCATCTCTCAAATTTGTGCTTTTCTGTCTTCCCCTTTGCCATTCACACTCTTAATTCATATCCACATCTTTTCAAACCTGGAATACTGTGACGGCTTCCCATCTGGTCTCTTTTGTCTTATATCTAAATCACCCTGTAGCTTTGAGAACACTTTAAGAAAGTCCTCTTCCTTGGCCCCACGTAGGACCTAAGAGACACTGTCACCACTACTTTTCCCTCAGATAACTAATTATTATCTTAATTTCTCCAATCTAACATATAGCCTACCTGTTTCTGCCATATGAATTCCCATATATTTTCATCTCGCCGAGGACCTTCGTGGCTCAGTGGCGTTATACTTCGCTGCCTGATTTCAAAAACTGTCATAGATGGCAGTCTGGCCGGTATGGCCACAGTCATTTATTTATTTAACACATAATTATTCAGTCCACCATGTGAAAGGCACACTACTCAGGGCAGAGAAGCCAGCAATGGGCAAAACAATGTCCCTGCCCCTATGGAGCTTACGTCCCAGTGGGGGGAGATAGACAATAAGTAAGTGAAATACATACAGTGTATCCCATTATAATAAATGTAGTAGTGGTGAAGAGAGCAGGGAAGACGAATAGAGAAATCCAAGCATTGGTGGGGAGTTGCAATGTTTGAGGGGAGAGTAAGAGAGTTGAAGTGTCATGGAACGAAAGAAAGAGAGTAAGGCATTTGGGGAAGGAAATGCATGCATGCATGAAAACATGCTGCACTCGGCCCTGATGCAGAAGCAGGTCACCTGTTTTTGGTGGTATATGGCAAGACCGGGGTTGCTGGAGTGTAAGTCAAGAAAGAGAGGAAAGTTGAGGTTGTTGAAACAGCAAGAGAAGGCCAGGTCTTTTGGAATCCAGCAGGCCAGTGGAAGGATTTAGGCTGTGCAGAAGATAGATGGGAAGTTGCCACTGGCAGGTTCTGAGCAGAAAGGTAACATGGGTCACTCAGGTGCCCTGTTGTCAGTGCACTGAATAGAGGCAAGCCTAGAAGAAGAGAGTCCAGTTAGGAGACAATGGCAATAGCCAGGTGATGATAACGATGCCTGGGGAAATGAAGAAAATAGTAGTTGGTGAAAAACAGTTACGTTCTAGCTATATCTTGAGTATTGCACCCAAAGGAATTCTTGATGGATAAGATGCCGAGTGTCAGAAGGAGAGTTAAGGATAGTGGCCTGAACACGTGCAATGATGGCGTTGCCATTTGCTGAGAGCAGGCTTGGGGGAAGAAAATCAGCAATCTGAGTCTGGTTACAGGAAGCTGGGAAAACTTGTTGGCTCGCCAAATGGATGCGATGAGTAGGGAACTAGATATATATACCAGGACGGAGTTAGGGCTAAAGATGAGTCCAAAGATTGATATTTGGTTGTCGTCCACAAATTCTCTCCTAGTGGTTCCCATTTTCCTAGTGAACAAGAAGTAGAGGGCATCATTTGAGAGTGAGAATGAAGAAGGGTGGCTGGGAAGTTTGCAGAAGAAGGAAAAATCATGAAATGGTGGCCGAGTAGCATGGCCTAGTCAACGGGCTAGTGGTCTGGCATACGCTGTGATTTCCCGTCAGTGACTTGAGTGGATGCCATGCCTTCTCTGTCACCCATGTGAGTTCAGACACAGAGTAGACGGAGGTTAATAAGTTTTAATTTAATAACGTTCCTGGACGTCTACCCTGAAGGGCTGTTCACTCTAGTGGCCTCTTTTGAATGCTTGCTGCGTCTTCCCTCCTACCTCTTGTGTTCCTTCTTCCGAAATACCCTTTATACCTTCTGAGTTCTGCTGTTTAAATCATATCCACTTTTTGAAGAACTTCTCACATCCTGTCCCCTCCTTAAAGTTGTCTTCTGACCCTCCAAACATTTCCGTACATTGTCCTCGGTCTCTACGCCACGCCTTATATTCCAAAATTTTCCTGATAATTAATGGTACAGTAATAGAGTGGAAAACGTGGAGGTAAAAATAACTGGAATTAAGATTTGGCTATCGTGCATGTTACCTGGGAGATCACTTAACATCTTTGAACTTCAATTTATTCTTAAAAAAAAAAAAAAGAGAGAGAGAGAGAGACAACAAATAGAATAATCCTCTTTCCAAAGTTGTTAAGAATTCAATGAGAACATTTATCTGAAAAATAGTTTATGCATTATATTAAGTGTTGAATAATTGGGAGATGATATTGTCCCATTTTATATTTTTTTTCACAAATTACTGCCACAAATTTAGTTTTTCTCCCTTAACTGGATTTTAAGGTCCTCAGAAACATGGATTGCACATCTATTTTTATCCCTACTGCAACCTGTACAGTGTCTTGTACACAGGAGAAATTCAATAAAAGTAAAACTTAAATGGCGTTGAAGCAAAAGCAAACCAGTCATAATAAGAATAAGGTAGTGAACAAAAATGAGCACAATTTTACTTATGTATTTGGAACACAGACTTAGTGAAAAGGATTTTATCCATGAAAGCTCAAGACGCACAACCAGAATATGACCCACACATTGGTCAAGATTCTTTGAAGTCAAGGTTGGTTGTCAGATTTCGCAAATTAAAATGCAGGATTCCAAACATGAACTTCAGATAAACCAAAATAATACTTGGTATTGAGTAAGTTTTGTGCAATGTTTGGGGAATACTTATACTGGAACACTTTTTCTTCCTGTTTATCCACATTATATTTAATTGGAAACTAATTCAAATTCAAAGATTTCATGGGGAAAAAACTGAAAATTATTTGGTGTTTATCTGAAATCCAACTTGAACTGGGCATCTTCTATTTTATTTGGTAACCTTGTACATTTAGTCACAAATGAAAAGAATCCAACTCAAAGTAGCGTGGACCAAAAGAGAGGAGTTTAATGGACCTTTTGTCCTCTGATGGAAAGGCAAGGAATGGTGTTGGGGCCTCCTGGTCAGCGGGGTGTGGTACTCTGCCAACATCACAAGCTCTGTTATTATTCACCTTTGCTTTTCTCTGTGTGAGCTTCATTACCTCTGATGGTCTCATTCTGCCAGATACTTGGGCTCACATCTTCCTAGATTTGCCATCACAAAGAAAAAGACGTACAAAATTAGGTTAGAGACACATAGGTGGCTCAGTGAGTTGAGCATCTGACTTTGGCTCAGGTCATGATCTTGCAGTTCATGAGTTCAGGCCCTGCGTTGGGCTCTGTGCTGACAGCTCAGAGCCCGGAGCCTGTTTTGTATTCTGTGTCTCTCTCTCTCTCTCTCTCTCTCTGCCCCTTCCCCACTCGCATTCTGTCTCTGCCTCTCTCTCAAAAATACATAAACATTAAAAAATTATTTAAAAAAATCAATAAAATTGGGTTAAATCACATAATCCTAGACAGGGTCTGGATTGATTGGCCAGGCCCAGGTCACGTATCCCCGACTCAAGCAATGTCTGGGGAGAGGAAAATGCAGTCCTCAGAGTGTGAGAGGTATCCACACCCAGATCAAATATAATGACCACGGAAGTATACTGACCAAGGCACCATTTCAGGTCACACGTTTAAAATGGGAAGGAGAATCCAAGCAGGGGGGAGGAGATTTCCAAACCAAAGAAGAAGTCCAAGAAGGGTAAGAAATATTCCCTATAACCAGAATTGGAAAAAAGAAGGATTTGTATTCCGGCAGTCTTCTAAACTGACTTCTTTTCTCTTGTTCTGATTGGCACCTTCCTGGAAGTCTGGGTCATCTGCACAACTGTGACATATACGTGAGTGGATGACTCCAGATTCTTCATTGAAAATCCTGAATTAATTTCGGGATTAATTTCATACAATGCTAGAGTCTTACCTTCTCTCAGGTGAAGGCCCCCACGTTTTCATTTTCCTTGTGCTTTAGTAGAGTCATCCCCCAGGAAAAAAGGGGCGGGGGCAATGCTTCCCAGGAGAGGGAGCTCCTGTAGCTGGTTCTAGATAAATCTGCAATAAGTCCCAGAAAAGCGACACAAATCTAAATGACCAGCTCATGATTTCGTCTCCTGAGGAAGCTAGCCAGGCATTTTAGACTGTAATGCGTGCAGAATCCAGGTTCCCGATTGAAGATGAGCGTGTTTTAAACAAGTCCAGTGGAAGGGAATTAACAGTAGAACTAACAACACCATCTGCCTATAGCAGGAAAAGTCACTAGGAGCAGTATGCTACGGGGATATAATTGAGTGAAGTTCAATTGCATCAGGACAAAAGTTAAGACACTGAGTAAGTTAAGCCTGGTAACTTATGTTGCCTAGTTAAATTGGTACGTCCACAGCAAGGAGACTCTTGTCTTTTATTTATATGAGGGAAGGAAAACATCTCTGGCTGGGCTTCTGCTTCTAGGAATGGTGAACCCAGGCAATTTGGACTGGTAAGGATAACCAGAAAAAGGCAATTCTATATTCTCTTTGCAGGTCTAGAATTCCAAGGGGGCGCTGGAAAATGATTGGGCCAGGATACAGGAGAGGACAGGAATCCATGGAGAGTGATTTGGCGTCACTCTTCCCCCAGGGGAAGTTGTCATCATGATGACCTCAGGATGAGGGATCGTCAGTGATTCTGACCGTGCATGGAGACCAGAGAATCAGGGAGTAGAGTCTGGAACTCAGGAAAGGGGACCAAAAAACTCACGTAAGCCGTGCCTCAGAAGAGTTCCAGCTTAGGAAGGAGAGGGAAGAGACAGAGCTTCATAGGGATTGCAGCTCGGCTTGGAATCTCTTCAAGTATCAAATTGGCTGAAGAAAATTCCAGGTGCTACTGCCTCCATTACCTGACCGAAGCAACTAAAAATCATTGTCTACAGGGAGATACGTCATTCGAGGTTTTGCGTTATTTCTACAAACAATTTCAAGTTTAATTTATAGCATACGATGAAAAGAAAACAGCTTATAAGAACAATAAAGCAAATTGGGGAGCCTGGGTGGCTCAGTCGGTTAAGCCTCCGACTTCGGCTCAGGTCATGATCTCGCGGTTTGTGGGTTCGAGCCCCACGTCAGGCTCTGTGCCGACATCTTGGAGCCTGGAGCCCGCTTCCAATTCTGTGTCTCCTTCTTTCTCTGCCCCTCCCTCACTTGTGCTGTGTCTCTCTCTATCAAAAATAAATAAATGTAAAAAAAAAAATTTAAATATTTTAAGAAAAATAAAAGAAAGCAGTTTGAAGAAAAACCCGAAGAAACTTTGGATATTGCAAGAAGTCTCTTAAGGGCTTGAGATATTGATTGGAGCCATCAAACATGAAATGTAAAGTAAGCATGTTTGCTATATTCTAGGAGATAGAAGAAATAATCCAGAGGTCAAGGAAAAAACCAAAGTGAGAATTTAAAAAGTATCTAGGACTGGGTGATAATAAAAAAATATAATATCCCAAAACTCCTGGAAGTCAGCTAAAGCCATGCTTCAAGGAAAATTTATAGCCTTTTAAATGCACATCTGTAAGGACGGCTGCAAAGTAATCTTAAAATCCGCCTCAGATTAGAAAGGGAATGAGAAACTGAACTCAAAGGAAATACGAAGGATGAAATAAGGAAAGAGTGAAAGTTAAGAAAACAGAAAATGATTATGTAATAGAAAGGATCAACAGAGTAAAATTCATTTATTGGGAAAAATAATAAAATTGCAGAAGTTGTGGTCAGTTTGATAAAGAAATATATGAAACGAAACGAATAATTTATGCCAGGGCCATCACTAACCAAGCCTATGACATTCAAAGAGAAAAGGAGATTTTGAAGAATTTTATGCCAATAGATTTGAAAATTCAGATGATAGATGCGAATTCCTACAGGAATACTATGTTGCAAAATGCATATGAAAATAAACAGAAAAGCTGAATACCATTTATTAAAAAAACAAAAAACAAAAAACATTGCATCAATGATTTGAAATAGTTGTCTCAAGAAAAACCCAAAGTAGTTTTGATAGCAAATTCCACAGAACATTAGGAAAAAAGGAAAGTCTCACACAGAATATTCCAGAAAATAAATAAAGAAGGAATAATCTTTCATTTGTTTTATGAGGCCAGTGTAACCTTGGTACCACCTGAAACAACACCAGGAGAACAGAAAATTATCGTCAAGTTATGTCACTGATTAATGTGGATTTAAAAATCATTCAAAAAGAAAAAAAAAACTAGCAAATTCAATATGGCTAACTTGGAGTTATTCCGAGAATGCAAGGTTAGTTTGGCATTTGAAATCTAAAATTATTGTTATTTACTGCAACAGCTAAGTCAGTTTTTAAGATGATAGTATTCTAATAGACGAAAAAATGAATCTGTTAAAGATCAAACTCTTTCATAATATTTTTAAAAGTACAAGCATGATATGAATAGAAAAAAAATTCCTTTTTTTAGTAGAGAGTAGATGTTAGAACTTACATCAAACATCGCATTTATTGGTGAAATATTTCAAGTTGTCCTTTTGAGACTGGGAAAAGCAACAACAATAAAAATGTGCTTACTATGGGTACTAGCCAAGAAATGAACAAGAAAATTAAATCGAAGGCCTAAGGATTAAAGTTAATCGAACCGTCATTCTTAGAGATGGCATGATTTTTATATAAACTTCCGGAGAATCAACAAATACATGTTTAGAATCATTAACTACGTTTGTCAGGATAGTTTGATACAAATCAAGCAATAAAAAAACTATTTTAGTTGCTCTCTACCAACCAAATTCAGAGAAATATCACATGGTTGGTGTCTACCATATATAAAGAACTTCTGTAAATCATTAATAAGAAAACGAAGGCCAAATACAACAACGGACGTGGGACTTGGGAAGGCTATCTCCAAATGATTAGTAAATATACTAAAGAATGCTCAACGTCATCACTTACATCATAAAATTAAAACCACAAGCTGATCGCTAAACAACCATCAGAAAATTTAAAAACGGATAAATAAAAACCACTGTGTAAAATATCCGAACACTACTGCTAGGAGTGCAAATGGGTCACAACAACTTTGGAGAACTGTTCAGCATTTTTTTCTGACACTGAAGAGGTGTGTATTCAAATATGCACCAAGAAACAGGTAAAGGAAAATTCACAGACACATATTTAATAAACCAAAACAAAAATAACCCAAACAGCCTCCAATAATACAGTAAGCACATAATTTATGATCGAGTAATAGTGGGATACACAACAAGGTTATTGGTGGATTACAGCTACCCACACAAACGTTCGAATTTCCCAAGCATAGTGTGAATAACTTGAGCCAGATACAAAAGAATATGGTTTCTTTCTGTAACCCTACTTCCTGAAGTAGGTAAAATACATTTTTCGCAGTCAAAATGATCAAACAGGGTCCGTGTGAAAAAAAGTTCAAAAACAGGCAAAGCTCAGCTGTCATGTTAGAAATGCATTTGTACGTGGTTCACGTATAAAGGGAACAAGAAATAATTCCTTCAGAAGTCAAAAGAGTGGTGATTTTGAGCAGAAGCAAGCAGGGGGGCTGCGACCGGAAAGGAACTTGCTGGGAACGAGGAAGCATTCTAATTTTTTTTTTTTTTTTTTTTTTTTTATCATGGATGCTGATTACCCTTGCGTGTATTTACAGTTCATTCATTTCTTCTGTATGTGTCATTGGTACTTTTTCTTTTGTATGTGTGTTTTGTAACCACAATAATTAAAGCTTTAAAATAAGGATGAAGAGCTGAGGTTGTCAAGCCACTTGAGGCTTTTCAACTACACGTCACTTTGCCTAAAGATCATAGAGTGGCTTCCGCAGCCTTCTCCACCCACGCTTTTCTGGAGAAAAAGAGGGTTTCTTCTTCTTTGATCTCTCGGAAACCTGATAGCATCTAGCTTTTCCCTTTCTTTTCTTCCTGAAATCTGACTTGGGTAGCTTATGCTCTATGAACACGGGGTGCCACTTAAGATTCCTTTTTTCTTGCAGGAGATGTCAAAACACGGGGTTAGTGTGTTATACCTCGTTTAAACTGCAAATCTTCTCCTAAGATGTAATTGAGCTACCCCCTACAGATTAAAAACTGACTCGAATTTCCGATTGTCAGAGATTATGCCTCAAGGCAAAATATGCCCAACGCACTTTCTAAAACACGTAAAGCTATATTTGCCATGTCACATGTGAACTATGATTCCATGTGTTTAACATCAGGCGGGCTTAATACAGACATTTTTTTTTTTTTTCATGAATTTCTAGATACTGGAATTTGGGGAAAGCCAAGTTCAGAGGACAATCAGCCGACCCTATACGTCTGGTCTGTTTTCATGCAGACTCTGAAGAAGTCATTTGTGGGCAGGGTTATATATCTGACGCCTTTTACAACATTCACGGTTGTGTCCCCGTATAATGGTGTGACTGGTTCTTTAAGCCATGGAATCTTAAAAGTTTGAGAAAGGCACGAAAACATGATTTCTGTGGGTAATAAATGCATCAAACAGCCACGTAGATCGTCATGGGAAGATCATTAGATTCAGAAAGTATGGATTCAGATTCTGGCCCTGCCTCCGACTGATGTGTAATCCAGGACCGTTTTCTCCGTGGGCCTTAATTCCTCACCTCTGCATGATGGTGGGCGCTATACAAGATGATGCAAGTTTAATCTAGCCGTTGCGTGGGATGTAGGGTGTATTGTAGGCGCTCAATAAATTGTGGCTGAACATTCACGGCAAAGTCCGAAAACAATAAATACAATACAACGGGAAATATTTTAAAGGAGAGAGGTGGTATTGGAAGACACATCTCAAGGACAGTCCTCTCCCCTTACGATGATACAATGCTCTCCCTGCTCGGGTCCCCATGTCCTTATTGGTCACATCTAAATCCACATCTCCCAACACCATGGCTCCTCCTGAGCTCCACATCCCCAAAGTTATAAAACAGACCCTTCCTGCAGTCATTCCGCAGTGCCTTCTCTTTGAAAGGAATATTTTCATGGAGTTGAGAATACTTAAATGGTGAGTTCTGACAGCACGTTTCAGTCTGTGCTAGATATATCCCAGAAGCCAGTCCACCGGAGGTCACCTGGAAGGCTCTTCTGGCTTCCCTGGGTGCTTTGAGGAATCGAGTTCACCTAGAGTTATGATTGGTTCTGAGCCTCAGGCAGTAAATGTGGAGCTGTCTACACCGACATCTATTTTAGTTCTTCGGTTATTGCCACGACAGTCTCGTGTATCTGCAGTGGGACTGTTGCGGGTATAATAATCCTGTCATACACAAGTTTTAATTCACTTAATTATTTAGAAAGCCAGTTTTCCATCAGAGAGAAGGCTATCACTGAGTTTCAGCAAAAGTGTAATTAAATACGTGGTATCCTGGCCTTATGAAGACTTACCTCACTTCAAATAGATTTGGACTCCAGTCCCCCAAAATAATTTCCATCCAAGTAATTGGAGTTTCCCTGGAAAATAGTGGTAGAAAAAATACTCGTTACTTCTGCTCCAGTCACTCATTTATTTAACGATATTTATGGAGCTCCAGGCACTAGGTTAGTCACCGAGAATCTCTAAATAAATACAAATCTCAGCTGACTACAATAATTCAATCTAGTATTGTGGATTGGGACGGTGAGACATGGGGACACTCTGTGCAGTAAAAGGAACTACTGATCCATAATAAAGGTAGTTATCTTCCTCATCTGAGTCTTCTGAAAACTTACTCTATGTGTTTCTGTGTTGCCCTCACTCTTCACATCTCTGTAACTTGCCTTTGGCCCTCACAGTCCTATGGAAATGCTCCAACAAAGTCCACCAAGGACTCCGTTTACTTCCAAAAATTACATTGATCCTTATTAGTTCTTGGTTATACTTTACTTTCTTGAAATGTACAGCTCCTGCCCTCACTTCCTTCTCGAAATGCTCTTTTTCCTAATCAATCCCCCCTGGTTTTACCTCCCTGGCTAGTTCTTAGTCCTCAGTGTACCAGCCTTAGCCCTCTTGGCTTCCTAGGCTCTACACAATTCCAAATAGTTGTATTTACCAGTTGCCGGTTCCACTGATAGGTGGTTGCTCCCAAATACCTACCTCCAGTCTACGTGTCTTTCTGAAGGTAATCCCACCACTTCTGATGGAAATATCCATCTCTTTGATATCCCAGCTGAATGTTTCACAGGCCATTTCAACTCAACACCAAAACCAAACTCGGTATCTTCTCCCCCAGGGTAGTTCCTATCTTTCAGTTTTCTCTCCCAACAAAGTTGTCACCGCCTCTCTGTTTCTCAGCACAGAAACCTGAGAAACATATATCATCCTTTGAGTTTACTTCTCCCTCTTTTCCCCTACCCAAACAGTCAACAATCTTTTGATTTTGTCTCATAAGAAACGCCAACTTTCTCCGCCCTTCTCCATTCCCATAACCATTTACGGTCTTCAGATCTCCATGATCACCACCTATAAGGCCCAGCTGCCATTGTCCTCATAATAAAATGTAAATCCTTAACTTTTATGAACTGATCTCTGCTCAATTGTCCAGTGCGTGTTTTAATCAATTCTCGGTATGGAATTCTATCCATGAACCATTTTTCTTTTTTTTCCCATTTGCAATTCTCGGACAAAAACTGTTCTTTCACTTCTGGAAAGACAAAGCACTGTGCATCTTTTCCTTATACGAAGGGTTTTTCTGCCTTCTCCCTACTCCTACTCACTGGGACTAGACTGCCTTTATGAACTCTGGAGGGTCACGTCCATAACCCAACGAGGAAGATGCCCTTCTTACGTGCCCCTGTCATACCTTGAGCTTACAACTTGTGGATGATTTATTGCGACTGCCCATTCTTCTCTCTTTGGAGTGTATAAACTGTATCTTGGTCCTGATTGTATTTCAAGTTCTAGCAAGTGCCTAGAACTTTAAAAAATTGTGTTGAATGTAGAAGGAATCAGAGTGTGTCCACAGTATCACTGAGAGCACAGGGGAAGGAGTAGTTTCTCAGCCTCGATTCTGTAAATTGAAACCGAGAAGTTTTGTAATGGAAATGGTAATAGAACTGAATCTTGAAAGAACGTCAAGAGCGACACAAAATTTTGCGTCCATCATAGAAATGACCTTTTGGTTGTGTTTATCCTCACATGTGATTAAGTAAAATGCAGCTGATCTGATCATTCCAGCCATCCTTCTATTTCAAATGACTCTCTTTCCTGGTATCATTTTTAAATTAGATACTAGTCAGCATTAGCCACCACGTAAAACACGCTGATTCTCACTATGGAAGAAAGCGACCTAATCTCATGGGATGGCCACTCTCCAGACCACTACTTTGCTAGTTGGCAGAGTCAGATGCAAATAAGAGATGGAATTAGTATTATTTCAGCTTGTCCATTTAATCAGCAGAGGTCAGAGAACAAAGACGGGCTGGGGAGGCCTTGAGACTCACAACAGAGGATTATTGTACCGTAGCTGCTCAATCATGTGTCTGTTTCTCCTCCCGTTCTTGTGTTATAAAACTGGTGGGCCTGGGGCTGCCTTTGGATTACAGACCCTTGAAGTGATAAACATGCTGTTTCCCTGAGATTTGCCCCAGGAGATAAACATTTCCGGTGGATTTTTTTTTTTTTTTCCTTTTTCTGACAAAGCCACGAAAGCTAATAATTGCCATGTCAGGCAAAGAAAAAAAGTGCAAACTAATTCAGTGTGATCCCTTATGAAAGAGGGGGAAAGAACAAAAGATGATTCACAACTGGACGCATGAATTGTCAGAGCTCTTTGAGAATTGTTGGAATAAGCACATCCGCCAGGTTATAAATAACGACCACAGACAGTAATTTGCATGGATTAGGGTTGTTAACATTTATCAATTTCTGCATTTTAAAATACTCCCAAATTCTTGATTAGGAGTGTCTCTTTGTAGTGAAGGATTGATAGTGGGAGTAAAAGAATCCAACGAATTTAGAACTCAGATGAGAGAAAGCAAAACCATCCAGATCTAAACTGAGATACCATTAGCAATTCCCATAAATCAAATCATGTTTATAGTAAGGATACACTGAAATTACCATCTGGACTTTTTAACCTCGACATTTATTTCCGAATCATTCCCTAATATTGGAAGTAAACTTAACCCTTCCTTTCATCTCTAAGGTTTGTCCTAATGCCAGCTCTTTTTGAGAGAAATGATCTGATTTTTTTAAAAAAAAAAATTCTTTTTTTAATTTTTATTTTTGAGAGAGACAGAGACAGAATGCGAGTGGGTTGGGGCAGAGAGAGAGGGAGACACAGAATCTGAAACAGGCTCCAGGCTCTGAGCTGTCAGCACAGAGCCCGATGCGGGCCTCGAACTCACGAGCTGTGAGATCATGATCTGAGCTGAAGTCAGACGCTCAACCAACTGAGCCACCCAGGCGCCCCAGAAATGATCTGATTTTTGATGGAGACACAATGTCATGTGTGGCTCGGGATCCGAAGAGCCAGAGAAATCCCTGTGTAACATTAAGCTATAAAAGAAGGAAAACATACTTCGCTTTGAAACCGCATCAGCTGAGAAGAATTTAAAGTGAAGTCAGCGGGTGGGGAGAAATGGGAAATCTGCATTCCAAAGGCTTAAGTTTGGGGCATATAGATGAGCTTCATGCATATAATTAAATTGATTAAAAAAAAAAAAATCTGGGGCTCCTGGGTGGCTCAGTCGGTTGAGCGTCCGACTTCAGCTCAGGTCGTGATCTCAAGGTCTGTGAGTTCGAGCCCCGCGTCCGTCCCTGTGCTGACAGCTCGGAGCCTGGAGCCTGCTTCGGATTCTGTGTCTCCCTCTCTCTCTGCCCCTCCCCTGTTCGTGCTCTGTCTCTCTCACTCCCAAAAATGAATAAATGTTAAAAAAAAAAAAAAAGAAAAAAAATTCTGTGTAGCTATGGACAGGGTTGACTACAAG
Organism: Panthera uncia; assembly: GCF_023721935.1. Lineage (NCBI taxonomy): Eukaryota > Metazoa > Chordata > Mammalia > Carnivora > Felidae > Panthera > Panthera uncia. Next base: position 129,713,766 of record NW_026057582.1, read on the forward strand.
TAGAGAGAAATCCACGTGGATTTTCTAAATCTCTCATTAAATGGCTAAATAATTTTACTCAAGTCACTTATGCCTCGAGCCTTTTTGGACTCCCGTTTTTCTTTTGAGTTGTCTACCGACAGTGTTTACAGTGACAGAAAGAAAAAGCCAAAATCCCTACGCAAAGGCCTTTTCTAATTTAAATTTCTAGAGTTTAAGACTTTGCCAGGGAGCACATAGCTGGCTACCTTAAGGATTAGCACGTTGAGCATGAGTCAGGTGACTCAAATATGGAAAGAAGAGTGGGGGTGGGTACTGGTGTAGCGACAAAGGGAAGCTGGGGGCCGACCAGCAGGTAGGATGCGACTTTTATAACTGAGGGGAAGTTTCCAAAACACAAGGCCGTGGAATGTAACGACAGAAGAATACAGCCTTTGGAAACAGAAACCCGTGTGTTCAAATTTCAGCTGTCACTGGCATGAAAACGTGGGGTAAGTTTCTTAAATTCCCCTGAGTCAAAATTGTTCTCATCCATAAAGCGAGGATGCTAATGCCCACCCAGCAGGTTCAACATGAAGCCCAAATGGAAAACCATGCAGATGACTGTGCGTGGTAGGTGCTCGGTATCATTGTCTGCGTAAATAAAGCATTTTTAAAAACGTGTCGTCGGCTGCATCATGGAAAAACGGCCAGGTGGATTTCTACCGCCCTGAAAGATGAAGGTCTTAAAATGTAGCCCAAGCAGCGTGGATGAAAATTCACATTTGAGGGGCTTCAGTAAGCCCCAGGAAAACATGAAGACAGTCGGTGGTTTCAGAGGGGAACTTGAAACTCTCGGTCAGTACGGCCTGCAGCCCAAAGAGAAGGCTCCCGAGCGTGTTCGAGTGACTTTCCACCCAGTATGTTAACCATCTTACTGATGGTTAATGATCAACCTTATCGACCCCAGGGAGTGGCTAGGTAGTGATTTAGCACAACCACGTACAGAACTTTTCCATTTACCTTACCACAAAACTGGGAAGATTATTAAGGACAAAAATGTGTGTGCATGTTTCTTTGCTCTCTCCTCGGGTATGTTAACCCCAGGATTTTCCCACTGTGGACTGATAACATCTTACTTTTTAAAAATATTTTTTGAATGTTGATTTACTTTTGACAGAGAGAGAGACAGACAGAGCATGAGTGGGGAGAGGAGCAGAGAAGAGCGAGGGAGACACAGAATCTGAGGCAGGCTCGCGGCTCGGAGCTGTCAGCACAGGGCCCGACACGGGGCTTGAACTCGTGAACCGCAAGATGGTGACCTGAGCCGAAGCCAGACGCCTAGCCCACTGAGCCGCCCGGGCGCCCCTATAACATCTTACTTTCTGACCCCGTCACAAAAAGAATTTGAGTTGCTGAGATGATAAGCAGCTAGGGTGGAAATCAGAACGCTATCCTTACCAAGAAGAGGTTTCTTTTAAGGCATTAGGTCTGGATAACATTTATGCAAGATGACCGGCCCATGTATAATTGATTGATTGGAAAACAATCTGAAATTAATGTAGAATTGTGAGTCTCTTCATGTTTGATTGGAGTCAACTTTTAGGGGCAAAGGAAGTCCATCATCTCAGACCTGGGATATGTGAAATTAGCCTGTCCTCGTCCACCATGATTCAGCTCTGATCTTATGACAAACGTCTCTCCCAGAAGTTCAGCAGTTTTAGGGGCAGAAGGAGAAAAATGTGTACCGGTCTAGAAAAAATGTATTCCTCTGCCTGAACATCTCAGTCTGTTTCTCTGTCTTCTCTCTTCGGTCTGTCCCTGCCTTTCTTCCTCCCTCTCTCTTTCTTTCTCTTTCTCTCTCTATGTCTCTCAATCTTTCTCATCTTCCAGTTTTTAACGGACTGTGATTTATGGGCGAGGGGTGCGCCTCTTCTGATTTTCAACTGGCTCACTTATCACTACCGACTGTTTTCTGTCAGTGCCATTTATAATAATTGTGACAAGTTTCAATGACAAGACATTTGGTCAGAAATAGCCACTTCCTGTTAAAGAGATTTAATTGAGGGGAAAAGTGAGCTTAATCTACTCCATTTTGTTGGTAAGTTTCTGTTTCCTTTCCTTTCCCTCATCACTAAGAAGATTTTGGCTCAAACATTTGGCTCCTGAGATCGAGAAGAGTTTCTCCTGCACAGAACTCAGTGCACACGCCAATCGGCGACACTCACGCCAGAGGACTTTCTTTAGCAAAGAAGAATTGGCTTCTTGAACCACCTTCAAAGTTGCCTTGATAAGTTTCTTTGTGTCATTGTATCTTTCATTTTGAGTTGAAGGTTTTTCACCCAACCCTTATTATAGATGACCTAACATTTTGCTCCGGGGCTGAAGCCAGGATCCTTTTCTTTTCGTTCCTGGCAAGGTCGCTGTCATTTCCTATTGCTCTCCTTCCTGAATTTACCTAAACTGAAGTTCCAGGCTTTTGTTGAAATGCCTTTCTCCCTTCCGCTCTTGTGTGCCCCGTGTCACATTATCTGCAAAAGGTTGCAACCAACTTCCCTTCACTGTGGACACAGGAAGGGGAAATGAGGAGGAGAGAAGTTACTGATCTGATTCTGGAGGTCAAGGGTGTGGGGAGGGTGAATGTACATTTCTCAATAGCTTTCACTGGGCTGTGTGCTTTCCTTTGTTGGCCCTCCCTCGCTATTGTGTCGGGAAGCCTTTTAATAACAGCTAGCAGAACGGGCTAAATGGCAATACCAAGATGAAAAGGAGCTGGTAAAAAATTATCCGTGCCCAGACGCCGGGCCACGTACATAGCAAATGCCCAGCTGTTTCTGGAGGATACAATGTGCCTGCGACTTTTCTCATCCGCCATAAACCGTATCGACTTCAGTATTATTTAATCCTTGCAGGGTCTGCTCAACCCAGTACTTTCGTCACCACTTTTCCGAGGGAGAAAACTGAAACCTGGGACTCAGGGAGGCGTGGTCAGCTGCCCAAGTTCACGGTTTGTCCCTCCTTGCCCTTTCCGGCCTCCCGTGCTGCAGTCAGGTACCAGCCCACAGGCTACAGGAATCAAACTTTCAATCGAGGACAACTTTCCCCCATCCCAAGGGCGCGAGATAATCTCTTGCATTTAAATGATTCTCTTCTGGCGAGGCAGGCTAATTAACGCGAGCGGATTTCCGTTCTCCCGACCCACAGATACTCGGACGATGGCTCTCCAGGTGCCGACAGATCTTGCACTCGGAAACCGCGTCTCTTCCAGACCTTAATTTCCGTAATTAGGCTCCTCTGCTCCACCGTCTCCGCAGGGCTGATGGTAGCCCTGTGGCTCTTCCTCCCGGTTTATGGTGATTACAAACGAGGCCTCGGAGGCACATAAGCAGGCGGGACCCCTGCCCTGAAGGAGACTCGGGATCCCGGAGCACGCCGCCTGGCAAGATTTGGGGACGAGGCATGCGTCGTGCAGCCAAGCCAGCGAGCGGGGGCTTTTCAAGACAGTTGAGAGGATGGCGTGGCAAGAGCGGGAGCCCATAAATGAACACCCCAATGCCTTTGACTTATTATGGTCACTCCTCACGTGTCAGATCTAATGGGAGGACACAGCCGAGGTAGTATTTGCCTTGAGGAGGGAGGGCTCCACAAACAAGATGGAGGGGGGGATTAGATTGGGGGGGGGGGGTAGAGGAGTCACCACGACCCCAGCACCTGCTCCGGGTCAGCAGAAGAAACTCTTCACTCTGAGCAACTCCTGTGGGCAAGCCCAAGCGCGGGGCCACAGAGGGTAAGAAAAGAACGGAAAGGAAACGGAAGAAAAGGAGCAAATCAGGTAAATGGAGAAGTCAGTGGGGACACAGAGAACTAAGAGCATTTGCGCTTAGTTGAAATGTACCACGTTGTCTTCTCGGCTGCCCAGTTCAAGGGCACGCGGCCGATGTATTTCATAGACGAACATAATGAAATGGCTAGAGGTTGAGTGGTGCAACGAGGCCTTCGGGCTTCTGGTCCCTTCCAGAGTGTCTTTCTCCTGAGCAGGGGCCACGCCGGAGACCACGGAAGGCCCACAAGGCATCCAAATAAAGCAAAACGAAACAAGGCGCACAAACCTGTCCTGCAGCCTTAACTAAAGCAACTAAGCGGGGGGACTTCAGAGACATTAGCCAGATCATTGCCTAAAGGCCATATGTTCGAGTCAAAGACTGTCACGAAACACAAACTGATCCACTTTAGGGGTCCTTATAAGAACCGAGAGAGAATTTTTTTTTTTTTAGAGTTTATTTATTTATTTTGAAAGAGAGAGGGAGCACGCAGGCTGGAAGGGGTAGAGAGAGGGAGAGAGAGAGAATCTGAAGCCGGCTTCATGCTGTCAGCACAGAGCTTGGTGCCGGGCTTGAACTCACCAACCGGGAGATCCTGACCTGAGCCAAAATCAAGAGTTGAATGCTTAACTGACTGAGCCACCCAGGAGCCCCTGAAAGAGAAACTTTTTTTTTTTTTAATTTTTAAAAAGTTTTTATCCATTTTTTGAGAGAAAGAGAGAGAGAGACAGAGAGAGACACACACACACACAGAGAGAGAGAGAGAGAGAGAGAGCATGAGCAGGGGAGGGGCAGAGAGAGAAGGTGACACAGAATCCAAAACAGGCTCCAGACTGTGAGCTGTCAGCACAGACCCTGATGCGGGGCTCGAACTCACAAACCATGAGATCACGACCTGAGCTGAAGTCAGACGCTTACACAACTGAGCCACCCAGATGCCCCCAAAAAGAAATATTAAAAAAAATTTTTTTTAATGTTTATTTATTTTTGAGACAGAATGAGACAGAGCATGAACGGGGAGGGTCAGAGAGAGACAAAGACACAGAATCTGAAGCAGGCTCCAGGCTCTGAGCTGTCAGCACAGAGCCTGACACGGGGCTCGAACTCACAGACCGTGAGATCATGACCTGAGCCGAAGTCGGACGCCCAACCAACTAAGCCACCCAGGCGCCCCAATTTTAAAGTGTGTTTATACCCGAAACAAACAATACCTTGCTTTCCGAAGCTAAATTGTACGGGTAGCTGAGAGTTTATGATTAGCAACATCATTTCTATCAGCAGCTCTTACCCTGCTTTTTATGTCACACCCTTCACTGTTTTTCTTATTAAGAAACAAACCAAAACCAGAACGAATCTTTCCTTCTTAATTTACAGGCTACACAAACTCACGTTAGGAAATTTGGAAAATGCACCGGCTTATCAAGAATAAAAAACTAAACCACCTGGAGGTGCACACATACCCATACTTTGGGGTGTTCGAGTGTGGTGTGGGGTGAATAGGAAGAATGGGGGGCTGGTTTTGGGTAGACTCATGCCTAATCCCAGCTCTGCCTCTCCTCCTCGGGGGGGGGGGGTCTCCACCAGAATGACTGAGCTCCTTCATGCCTCACTATCTCCATTACAAAAGCGAGTTATTAAGAGTCCCTACATTGTAGGATTGCCAGAGAGGGTCAAGAGGTGTGCATCACAGGCTGGCAGGACAGCAGTCTGCAGGTGGCATTGTGCAGTACCTGTCACATGGGGGGTTCAGCGTCATACACAGAATAGCGAGTTATGGGGGGGGGGCGGAGCTGAGATTTGATACTCCACCCCGAACAGACTGAAAATACATAGTTCTCTGAATTTTGCCGATATTTTCCCCAGAGGTAAATCTCAAAATGGAGATCACAATCCGTGTATGACTTCTCATATTTTCCTGTAGGATATTGTAGCATAAGCCTTCCTGTTTATGAACACTCAAATATCCGTGGTAGCTGCATAATACTCCAGTATCGGATATTGCAGAATTTACTTTATTAGTTAAATGTGTGTTTATTTATTTTGAAGGGGGAGGGGCCCTGGGAGAGGGAGAAAGAAAATGTCAAGCAGGATCCTCGCTATCAGTGCAGAACCCAATGTGGGGCTCAATCTCATAGTTGCCTTCAGTAATCCTCAATTATTGGAGATATATATATGTGTGTGTGTGTGTGTGTGTGTGTGTGTGTGTATGTATATGTGTATATATGTGTATATACACATATGTGTATGTGTGTATATATATATGTACATATATATATGTGTATATACATACACACACACACACACACACACACATATATATATATATATTTCATTAATAATACTGAAAAGAACAAATTGGTTTATCAAGTCTTAGGGCATTTTCGATCTTCCCCTCCTTAGAAGAAAATTACTTTGATTAACACCTTACATGCTGTAAGAATGTGTACATCACCTTAAGAACCCTAAGAGGTGAACTTCAACACTGTCCGTTGCCCCATTCAACACATTTTGTCAGTTTGGTTTTGGTTTCTACCCTCAGATATCTTTCTGAAATCTTTTACTCACACCGTATCTCACGTCTACTTTTTAGCTCAGACCCCATTATCCCGACATTGTTGAGAAGGCAAACACACACAGTCCAAGAACAGCGAGCTTCAAGGACCCAGCTGAGGGTAAGATCGGGACTTCCGGTGAGGAAGTAAAAGTGGCTTATGAAAGAGATCACGTAAAGTCCTTGTTAACCGTCATAGAATTCCTTAAATCATGGGTTTTGTGGTTTTCAGCAGATTAGGGTGCTTTTAAGTCATGTGGAACAAGACCAATCCCCCAAATCGGCCTTCTGTTGGTGCCCTCACTTGTAATTATTCCTTTAATTTTTCCTTATGAGAAAAATCTGTTTCGTTAAATATTCCTGCCCACTGGTTTTGATGTGTGCATAATGTTTGATTCAATGATTGTATCATGACTTATCATAAATTCACACGTATATGATACCTTACACTTTTTTCTAACTTTGGTTAGTTATGAACAACCTGGGGTGGATATAATTTTATCTGTAACATTATGAATGCCCATGATTATTTCCTTAGACAGACTTCTGTGGGGAGAAATGCTGAGCCAATGAGTATACAAGTATGCCTTTCAAAAGCCATGCCAAGGTTCCCTGCTACCAATAAGAAGCCTACAATCATGTATCTGTATTTATATGTGTGTATATATACATATATACACATGCACACACATAAACACATCAGTGTATAAGCCAATGAACATCACACACACACGTATACATCATATACATATACAATGAACATCATATATATACTTATATACATATAAAATGGAAGCTACATAAAAATGTGTATACACACACACACACACACATATATACACAGACACATTTTTATGTAGCTTCCATTTTAATGTTTTATTAATAAAGTAATTGAACTTTTATAGCTCACACATGTTTCAGTAGGGGAAAAAAAAAGACAAATACAAATCCTGGCTATTCTAACAAAGTATTTCAGATGAGATTTAGAATATTTTGTCAAATACCCAATCTTCAAATAAATCATTCTGGGATTTTAATTGGAGTCTTTCAAAATATTCTTCAGGTTATCCGACTTCGGCTCGGGTCATGATACCGTGGTTTGTGAGCTCGAGCCCCACATCAGGCTCACTGCTGTCAGCCTGTCAGAGCAAAGCCCACTTCAGATCCCGGTCCCCTTCTATCTGCCTCTTCCCCACTTGTGCTCTCTCAAAATTAAAACAGTTGACAAATAATTAAAATATTCTTTAGGAAAATTTTCGTAATTAAATTTTTTTTTTTGTTTATTCATTTTTGAAAGACAGGAAGAGACAGAGCACAAGCAGGGGTGGGTTGGAGGGAGAGCGGGACACAGAATCTGAAGCAGGCTGCAGGCTCCGAGCTGTCAGCACAGAGCCCGACGTGGGGCTTGACCTCACGAACCACGAGATCATGACCTGAGTTGAAGTCGGACACTCATCCGACTGAGCCACCCAGGTGACCCAATTTTTGTAATTTTTTTAAATGGATCCTAAGAAGGCTTATTGATACAAATATTCTTAGGCATTTTACAGTTTTGATTTTATAAGAAATGGTAGATTTTTGATGTTATAGTCTAACTGGTATCGTTGCTTAATAGGAAAATGTTTACTTTATGATTTGACTTTATAACTAGCCAGTTTACAGATTTATTTTAGTAATTCCAGTAGGACTTTTTTTTTTTTTTTGGTTCATTGTCTTAGATATTCTAGCTAGATGGTTGTCAAAAATATAATAAATATGTTTCCTTCTTTCATATATATGTGTCTATATTTTTTCGTGTCATGTTCGCATTTCAAAAACAGTGTTACATAATAGCAATTATTGGAATTTCTCTTCCCCAGATTACTAGGAACGTCTCCAGTGTTTTAGGGGTGGGCATACTATTGGCTACTATCTCATGATGACAATTGTAAAACTTTCTCTATTTTTCGAATCTCTGGAAAACGGCATAAATATCTGGTTTTTGAGGTGTAAAAGACTTACATGTAACATCAACGAGGGTTTATTATGCCTCTGGTTGGACATTAGATGCTGTATTTGGACCAATTTTAAAATTCCTTCCGGAGTTGTTGGTCAAAAAATGTTCCAACAGTTCTCAAATCGATTTGTGCACCCCCATTTCCTTGTAGAAAATAGTTTAACAAAATGTTCAAACTTGTAACCCCTGGGTTGAAATATTTTCTTATAAAAGGTCCATTGGTTTCTAGCATAGATATCATTCTTTATTTCCATGTAGATTGTCCATAGTTCTTCTCATTCACAGATTATCTTTTTAAGAAACTGTTCTCAGGCTTTACTGATCTTTCAAAAGATCTGTTTCAGAATAACCAATTTTTACTGCTCTTCTTCTTCATTAATTTCTGCTTTCATCTTTTATCTTCTTTCTTTAGGTTCAGTTCATTGTTGTTTCTTGATTCAGTCGAATCTGTAATTTAATTAGCCTTATTATTTTTTTTTAAATAAACATGTTTAATAATCACCTGCTAATCACTTCCGCATTTTCTCTACCACTCTAAAATGGCCCTCCATACCTAAAAACCTAAATTCTCAGTGTGGAGGCAAATATTCTACTTAAACTTTTACCTACTGAATTTTTGATGTTTACCCTGCTCTGGCTCAACACCATTTCAGCCTCTCTATAGTCTGACATCTGTTACTAAATGTAGGGAGAGGGCAGATTTGAGGGAAGTGGTTGTAGGATTATTAGAATCACTTTGAACATATAAAGTATTGGTCAGGGTCTTTCATTTCTCCAGTTTTTAAATGTCTCCCTCTTTTAAGCGTCAGTAAGTAAATACGAGGAATAAAAGACCTCCTGGGGCGCCTGTGTGGCTCTGTTAGTTGAGCGTCTGACTCTTGATTTCGACTCAGGTCATGATCCCAGGGTTATGGGATCGAGCCCCACATCAGGCTCTGTGCCGAGCGTGAAGTCTGCTTGAGATTCTCCCTCTCTCTCCCTCTGCCCCTCTCCCCTGCTCTCTCTCTGAGAAAGAAGGAAGAAAGAAGAAAGAAAGAAAGAAAAAAAGAAAGAACTAGTTGGTTAAGCGTCCAACTTAGGGTCAGGTCATGATCTCCCAGTTCATGAGCCCAAGCCCTGCATTGGGCTCTGTGCTGACAATTCAGAGCCTGGAGCCTGCTTCGGATTCTGTGTCTCCCTCTGTCTCTGCCCCTCCCTCCCTCCCTCCCTCTCTCTCTCTCTCTCAAAAATAAATGTAAAAAAAAAAAAATTAAAAATTTTAAATAGTCAAAAAATAAAATAAAAGGAAATAAAGGGCCCAGGTCCTGGAACTATACGAAAGAGCTTATCTTACTAGTTTCTATTCCTTTGATTGGACTCTATCTTTGAATGGCTATTCACATTCACAACCTCAGCTCTCTTTTTTTCCTTCCAAGAGTTACACTATAAATAAAGCTACTAGCTTCTTAAAATCTTTTAAATTACCCAGATTTTCGGGGCGCCTGGGTGGCTCAGTCGGTTAAGCGTCTGATGTCAGCTCAGGTCATGATCTCACGGGCCATGATTTCAAGCCCCGCATCAGGCTGTGTGCTGACAGCTCAGAGCCTGGAGCCTGCTTCAGATTCTGTGTCTCCCTCTCTCTCTGACCCTCCCCCATTCATGCTCTCTCTCTCTTTGTCTCAAAAATAAATAAACATTAAAAATTTTTTTTATATTAAAAAAAAAAATTACCCAGATTTTCAGTGAAGAAATGGCAAATCCTCTTTTGTCTCTCTCTTATAAAAAATAAATAAATAAATACCATTACCCCTGTGCCTGCTGTAATGAGGACTGGCTTGATAGACTAGGTAAGATAGTCATTCTCAGAAGTCAGTTGCAAGATAAACCTCAACTCAGAAATGTAAATCCTGGGTAATTATATGTTAAACAGGAAAGATAGTAGATATGATTGAGCAAAAAAAAAAAATAATAATAATAAAGCCCCAAGAACCATGGAGCAGAATGTAGAACATGCCAAACGACGTTGACCTTTATTTTATACTTAAATTTTACACTTAGATTGATTTTTTCCCCCTGCTTTATATGCTGCTTGGTTTCTTATGAATCAAGGGTGGGGGGGGGTGGGGAGATGCTAACAAAGTAATTATGGGGTTGGAAAATGGGTCTCATCCTAAATTGTTCATCTTTTGTTAAAGAAAATATTTCTACTGGGTTTTATTTTTTGAAGGAAGACTTTTACAGAAAGACACAAAACAAAAACTGATCAGGAAAAGGGAAGCACTTAGAAAAAAGGGAAAGGGTGGGACAAAGAAGTAAGAGTTGGAAAAACCAGTGCAGTTTGGGTGAAAAGAGGGTGAGAGGAGAGACACGACCCAGAAAGGTTGTGTCAAATCCTAGGTAGCTGGTGATCCCTTTTCAGAGCGTAAAGCCACTGTCTTAGCAGGTATGAGAACTGTAGCAAAGGTACAGTCCTTCTAGGCTCTAATATTGTTTCTTGTCCTATCTTATGATCCAGTCCCAGGACAGAAGGTAGCTTTATGATCAAGGTCCCAAGACCACATTCCTGTTCAGTTTGGGACATTGGGAGCCTGAACTTTCTAGCCTTCCAAACAGTGAGGATTGATGATATCTATCTCAAAGCCCCCAGGCGACTACAGAAATGATGGAGGTTTCATCCCGAACTCAACCAGATTTCCAACTCCTACAATCCCAGCTGATAAGTTTCTAGGTCCCTCATAAAACCTACCCTCCTCTCTCCCCTGCTCCTTCTCAGAAATCATCTGCTGCCTGGGAGAACAGAATTGAGAAAGGACCACACCCTCACGGAGCTTTCTTACTCCTATCTTTGTTTCATGCATCCACTCCATTAGAAAGGCTTTCAGGAGAGAGCAGTGACTTGGTTTCTCAATTCCAGTCACATCAGGGCCGGTCACATAGTAGGGGATCAATAAATATATGTCGAACAAATAGAAAGTGACATCATTGGTTACAGTAGAATATTTTTTTACAAACAGGCTGATTGCCAGGAAGACAAAGTGTATTCTGAATAAAACATTATAGGGGCGCCTGGGTGGCTCAGTCGGTTGAGCGTCCGACTTCAGCTCAGGTCATGATCTCACAGTCTGTGAGTTCGAGCCCCGCGTCGGGCTCTGTGCTGACAGCTCGGAGCCTGGAGCCCTGCTTCCTATTCTGTGTCTCCCCTCTCTCTGCCCCTCCCCCGTTCATGCTCTGTCTCTCTCTGTCTCAAAAATAAATAAACGTTAAAAAACAAATTAAAAAAAATAATAAAAACGTTATAGAATTTTGCAAAAGGATTTCAATTTTTTGTTACTCTTTAACTTTTATTTTATTTTATTTTATTTTATTTAGCTTATATTTATTTTATTTTATTTTATTTTATTTTATTTTATTTTATTGAATTCTTATTTTAGTTTAACAGAGTCTGGATCTTTACTTATAAGCCTGATGAGGGCAAGGATTTGGGCTTCTATCATTACTTTATTGATTTTCCTTCCTCAGGATCCCTGTGGCTCTGTAGATGAGCTAGCACCCCCTCTATAGAGTAGAGTGAATTTAGTTGTTATTTCTGTTGGTGGTGAAGAGACCATTGCAAATAACTCTACTGAATTTACATTGAATATGGACAAAATCTTTAGCTGAATTGGTTAATTCCTGTATGAGGAACTGGGGGTATTTAACCAGAAAAAGACATGAATACACAGGAGGCACCAACGTCAAGCTCAAGTAGCTGAAAGTAAGTCGTGTCATCTAGAAGAAAATGTGACCCTGTTCAGTGTTGTACATATCACCACTCTTCTCTGTGTTTATTCCAGTCAAGGAAAGGGAACAGGTTTCAGCCCCAAATAATCAGTGATCTGCACCGAGATAGAACTTCCAAAACTGGTTTCTCAGAACCGAAGCAATTCAAAGGCACACTCAGTTGCTGTTTGACCTTTTGTGACGATGGTAAGATCAGCTTCCTTCCTGGGACTAAATGTCCCTTTATTTGGACTTCAACTGCAAATTCCGAGTATATGTGATTGAATCAATACCAGCAATATATTTCGCATTCCCACGAGAGGTTAGGGAGATGCACAAAAAAAGTGTAAAACTTGCCACCTACCTTAAGGACGCTGCAATCTGACGGAGGAGTCCAGTATTAAGCACAAGAAAAATACAAGAGAGAATGTCAATGCAGGAGTTAAATGAAAGCGTTTCTGAACACAGTACTGTCTGAGACTAATTTCCCGGAGCAACACAGTTGAGGGCAGTGAAAGTGGCTTTTCTAGGTCAGCCTATGTTCTCTGTTACATGGGCCCTTGTCTTCCAGTTACAGAGACTCTAAGGTGAACTTTGAAAAGTCAAGAATGTGGATCCAGAGAGGAAGGTAGGCTCTGGTCAATGAAAGACCTTGCTTGCAAAGAGCCTTACTCGCTCAATAATCCTGAGTGAGGATCTGAGGACTGGATCAGGCATTCCCAGTTTTGAGCACATGTAGAGTGCTCAACTTTGCTCACACTTGGGGCTCTATGCAGAAGAAGAAATGTCACTGAACTGGGAGATGAGCATTGAAATCCACAAGCATCCCCCCCCCCCCCCCCCCCCCACTTTACGACGTATCACTATCTCTCATGCAATATATAGCTTCCCTCGCTCATCATTGCTGCCCTGTGAGGAAGCAATCATTATCCCCACTTGACAGATGAGGGCAGAAAACGTGAATATTCTCAAAATCTAGCCCTCACGCAGACTAGCAGCTTCACTAAAACAGCTGCAATTGTTTGAATGGAGTTCAGTGGTGACATTCGAGATTGAGGAATTATACCAACATGGAAAGACAGTATGTGTGCATGGGACTGTAACTGTTTTCAATAATATTGAGGAAACAGAAACTTTTGAGTAACGCCTGCGGTTGAAAGACTCTAGGGTGACTTCCAATGTCTCCGTCTCCCACCATTCATGCTCTCGTGTCACTCCCTCCCTTTGAGTAGAAGTTGAACCTAGTTACTCTTCTTATGAGTTAGAATACAGTGAAAATGATGGGCTCTCGTTTATGAGTTGGGTTAAAGCAGCACCGTGACTTCCGTCTTTTTCGTTCTTTCTGGTTCTCTCTCTTGGAGCTTTGCTCTGGAAGAATCCAGGCGTC
>NW_026057582.1:129727226-129772391 GCF_023721935.1 Panthera uncia
TTCTGGTTCTCTCTCTTGGAGCTTTGCTCTGGAAGAATCCAGGCGTCATGCTGTGGGGAGCCTCCTGAAGAGGTTCAAATGGCAAGAAGCTGATATCTCCAAGAGTCGGCGAAGGCTTGAGAGTTGCTAACAGCCCCTTGAGTGAGTGAGGAAGCAGCTTCTTCCCCATTGAGCCTCGTGATGGTATAACCTAGGCCAACAACTTGATTACAGTCTTGTGAGCGGCCCCGAATCAGAGGCACCGAGGTAAACCATGCCCAGATCCTCGATGCATGGAAATTATGAGATTATAAGCAATGAGTGTTTTACACTGCTACATTTCAGCATCGCTTGTTACACAGTCAAGAGATAATGAACACACCAATCATATGAAAAGTGAGATATCTTTGGGAACCTAGAGAAACTTTAGGCAGATTTTAGGAAGAGGAGAGGGAGTTGGAATTCTAGCGACTTCAGTAATAGAAAGTCTGGGATCAGTGTAGAAAATGGGCCATAAATTTACAGAGACACCGAGACTAACTGACCCCGCTGTAGCTTAACAGAGCAGGCCATACTGGGCAGTTAGCATGGAGTGGACTGTGATGTGCTAGGGAATAATAAAACGTGGGGAAAATTGCCTAAATACTTAGGGGAATTGTTTCTAAATTTTTCAACGACAAGGATGCTTTCTACTTCCCCCTATGGGGACCATATAAAACCAGCCTTGTCAAACTCTCATCGAAAACCTTGCAATGGTACCCCATTGTCCACACAAAAATGCTTAAGCCTTCTGGCGTAGCACATTAAACCCTCCACCGCATCCCTGCTGCCTCTTCTGGGTTCATCTCTTAGCAACTCCTCCTCAGATTTCATGCTTGGAACTCCCCAAATGCGTCAACGTCCATAACACCTCCTGCACTTAATTGAGATGATCTTGTGTTCCTGCAAAGCTCTTTACCTCTTTCTTTGTAACTCCTCAGTTGCCTTTTGTGATTCTGCTGAAGGACCACACCAAGCAAGAAGACTTGTCCTTTGTGACCAGCAGGAGTAAACAGCAATCGGAGAACATAGCATGTTGTCCTGACATCACCTTTTCATATATCTTTCTTCCTGCCCTTCCCCATGGTAGGCACCCAACTGAACCGCCCCATCTTTGTCATATTTCACATAGCAACCTACTTTTATAATTGTCCTCCTTACTTAACCCAAAGTCTAAAGTGGCCTGTTAGAGCTTAAGGTCAGGATGAGAAAAGATCAGACATGCTGAATCTGTATCATCCATATCAAAAGCAGGTCATGTCAGCATTTTTGTAATTTTGCAGATGAAGGTATGGCTTCTGTGCGTCTCTTTAAAATGTTTCGATAGCTCCTAGATCCCCTCTGGTGCTCTTGGAACGTGTAGAGCTTCTTATGGGCTCCTCCGGTTTCTCGTTTTCCTCCTAGAATCTGTTGCCCTTTTGCTGGTTCGAAGCAAAAACAAAATTAAAAGCCTGTATGTAGGCTTCTTTCATTCATATCTTGAATGAATTCTCAGAAGTGCTGTAGCAGTGTCTTTCCAACCTATCAGCCTCGAGGGCAGGGCTCCTTGTTGTTAACGGTTTCAATCTAATACAAGTCCAGCTATGGCATCCATGCTTTGGATACACCCACAAGATCACACAGGAACATCTCGTGGTCCTTTACAATTCTTATTTAGCAAAAGACTAATATAATGTTTAAAAAAAAAAAAAAAAAAGAGGTGTTGGCCAAAATGTCCCTAAAGGAGTGGCTGGACAGGACACCAGAAACTTCTTGGTGCAATACCTTAGTTCTCCCACGGTAAAGGAAGATCGAAAGTAGAGGAACCAACCGAGTCCACGTAGCTGGTGAGTTGCTGGGCTGGCAGTGACCTCAAGCCTCAAGTCCCAACCAAGCGCTCTGCCCGCCATACTACCAGCTCTCCCCTATTGCCCAGTGCTCAGTCTGCATGAAAATAAAAACTCAATGGCAACCGAGGCAAACGTGTAATTTTCTGTTTTATCGGCAAGAGCAGTTGCCTCCATTTTGCTTCCGCTCTGAATATTTGGGACCGGTAATATTTTCACTTTAACGTGCAGATATTAGCCTCGAGCCCTGCTTCCTTTTGTCTGTTTACAAGCCCACACAGCAGATTTTGGGGTCAAGCAATGTGTTGCATTTGCATGAGGTTGCACTGGCTCACGTTTTCTCTGGGATCCTGCCTTCTGTTCTTGCCATATCCCTTTTGTTTATGAAATCATGGAGCACAACACCACAGCCTGCGGTTAAGCTTGCTGACAGAACAGAAATTGAATCAATCCCTGGGAGCAATAGATTCAAACCCTGGGAACCTCCAGCATATTCTGGCAGCTGCTAGCGAGGCTTTGCTGTACATGCCTCCCAGGGATTTCCCTGGGACATTGCTTTTTTAAGAGAAGCATTTATAAAAACTACCCACTGTGCAAATCTACGAACAGTCAGTGGTTTTCATACAACTTGTAGGAGCTGTGCACAATTCCATGAAGAGGAAGCAGTGACTATCCTGTAAAGAGACTTGCTGAGGGGAATACAGCCCTGGGCAATCAGTAAGGAAACCCACGTCTGCTGGAGACAAGGATACTGGGGTTCCAGTTCTCCCTTGGCATCCTCTTTCCTCCACTCGAGAGAAATCAGACCATGTGGCCTGATTCTAATTTGCCAGATTTAGGGATCTTATTTTTCGAGATGTTTAAGAAACAAACAAAAATGGAGGTATATAAAAAGCAAGTAAGAATGATATGAAGAAATTCAAAGGAAAAAAAATAATAAGGAAATGTGCTGAAATATTGTCAAGCGGATGCAAAGCATTGTAATATTGGACCATTTTATACATATTAAGTGAAAAGAAGTATATGAAAAATTAATGATCACTTCCACCCAAGTAACAGAGAAGTGAAATTTAGAACCCTTACTCATTGGTTTAAGTTGCTATTAACTTGTATCAGTACTTTGGAAAGCAAGCTACCAGTATACGGAGAAAAACTTAGAAGTATTCATGTTATTTGATTTAGAAATACACTAGTATATTTATATCCCCCACCAAAAAGATACGCTAAACACAAAGGCACTTTATTTGACCTATTGACAATGTATTCTTTCCATAAAATATTTTATAACTGGGAAAATTAGAATCTACCTTACTACCCAGAAAAAAATCACAAATAATTATTTTATCTGGTACTTCATGGTAATTTCAAAACACACTGTCACAGTGTGTTGTGTGTTACGAGTTGCAAAACACTTTCTCGTTCGTCATCTCAATTTTCCCATGTAAAACTCCCCTGAGACAAAAACCTTATTCCACTTATATAGAGGCAGAAAATTCAGCTCAGAAAGGAAGTTACTTGGCCAACATCACCAGAAGTTGGAAGTGGTATTGGCAGGCTCTAAGTCTGGTTATTCCCAGGGACGCGGAATTAACAGTGGGAGGCACTTATGGATCCAGAAAAGTCCATTGCCAAGGAAGAGTGGGGAAGGGGTATAAGAAGGTGTGCCAGAGTGTTTCATAGGTGTTAGGAAGCCAGTGGGTTATTTATCTAGAGTGGGGTAAAGGAAATAGGTTCGAGGAGACCTCACAGGGACTCCTGTCCAAAATGGCAGGTCTGGAAACCAGGAGGGATAGGAGCAGAGACGAGTGGAGAGTGGAACCCAAAAGGAAGCAACCAAAGCACACTGAAGAGAGAGGGTGGCTTGCTGACGATTGAATTTGGGTCCTGTCTTGTTCCATTCGGGTCGCTGTAACACATTGCCATCAACTGGGTGGATTAAACAACAAACGTTTATGTCTCTCAGTTCTGGTGGCTGGAAGTCTGATATCAATGTGCTGGTGAGGGCCAACTTCCTGGTTAGCAAATGGCCATCTCCACATCCTATCTTCACATGGCAGGGAGCAAAGAGGAAGCATGAGCTCTCTTTCTCTTCCGCAAGGATACTAATCCCAATATGGAAGCTCCATCTTCATGACTAAATACCTCCTTAAGATCCCACCTCCCAGGGTTATCACGTTAGGGCTATGGTTTCAATATACGAATTCTGAGGAGATACAAATATACAGTCCACAAGGTAGCCACCACAATCTACTCTTCCTTCCATAGTAGTTGAATTGATATGGGGCACATGGCAAGACCGCATTTTCCAACCACCCTCTCAGAGGTGAGAGTCAAAAGGTACGCTCTCCCCAGTGAAGTGTGAATACACATGTGTGTGTCTTCAGGTGTAAGCCTCATGATTGAGGATGTGACTTCTCCCCACTTTTCTTTCCAAGAAGTTGAAAGCCAGGCAGGGTGGAACCACACAGATATTGAGGAAGGGGTCCATGAATGACCGGGGGGAGCAGTCTGCTCTCAGCCGAAATGCTCACCTAGGTCTGTCATGAGCAAGAAAAAATGTATCAGTCTGTTTCCAAAGATACTTTGGTTTTTCAAGAATTTCAACAACTTTGTCTTATTCCAATGAATGCAAGACATCGCTAACATTTACACCATATGACTACACCAATTAAATGCTTGGATTTCTGGTTGAATACTGAGTCCAAGGTAAATAGGATTATTCTTATTTTCTGAATGAAGAAAATGAGTCTAAGGCTGTGCAAGAGACATAAATGCCAGGGTAAAATGTCATGGGGAGGAGGAAAATCTTGAGTATTTTGTCAAAGCCTGCCCATGCCATTCATTAGAGCAGAACCTTTAGGAGTGGCAGCATGGCTCAGTCCATTAAGGGTCTGACTCTTGATTTTAGCTCAGGTCGTGATCTCACAGTTTGTGAGTCTGAGCCATGCCTTGGGCTCCACACAGCTCATGTGGAACCTTCTTGGGATTCTCTCTCTTCCTCTCTCTCTCTCCTTCTCCCCCCCCCCCCAACCCAACACTTCCTCACTTGCAATCTCTCTCTCTTTCTCCAAATAAATAAATAAACTTAAAAAAAAAAAGAATAGGACCTTTAATCTTGCAAAGCCTCATTTTGTTCTTCCACAAAATGGGGTTCTGATAGAACATGTTTTGTAGGGTTTGGGGAGGATTCAGTGAGGGAATACATCTAAAGTGCCCGGCATATAGTAAGAGCTTGGTCAGGGCTGATATCTTTATACCAGTCCCAGTGAGTCATTGAGATAAGATTCACACTCAATTCTCTAAAGCTCCAAAACTCATAATCTTGTCACCAGGGAGCAAGCTCTGGGGCCCAGATATAGTTCTCCTTAGTGCTGTTAGTTTCATGCCTTTAGTGTGTGTATTTCCCTTCTTTCTACACCAAGGGATGCTCTAATTCTGGCGTATTTTGTGAGGCCATCGGCTTGATATTACATCTGCCACTGAAACTAACAGCGGTCGTAAAGAAATACAGCTTCTCGCCATTAGAATGACTTTTCTCCGTATCCAGGGAAAGATGTTTCATCCATTTAATGCACAATACAGTTACATAGGTCCTCTAGTCAAAATACTCCAAAATGCATATTTTTTTAAAAAATAGTTCCGATGTCATACTTTTCCCTACAGTACATTAGAGCTAAATGTGCAGCAGTATTTTGTCCTCGTTTTCTTGTTCTGAGGTTACTTCCCTTTCTTCCTAAGTATTCATCTATTGGCTGTCCAAGGTGTTGTTTTTGTTTGTTTGTTTGTTTTTTGTCCCCCTGCAAGCAAACCAATGTGCCTGTGCGAAGACCTGCCCTTGAAGGGAATTCACCTCTAAAACCACAGATACATTTGCCTGATGACAGTTTCCCATTTTATGTTTAGTTCTTTACTTTCTTAACGGAATGCTTGTCATTATCAATAAAACAAATCAGGCAACCTTCTCATATTTTTCTAGGACAGCCTTCTCAGTTAGAACTTGCTACAGAGATGGACATGTTTTGCATCTGTGCTGACCAAGGTGGTAGTCAACAGTCACATGTGGCCGGTGAGTACTTGAGACGTGGCTTGTGTGACTGAGGAGCTGAATTTATAATTACCGTAGATTTCATTTTAATTAATTGTAATTTAAATGACAACATTAACAGCTACCGCATCGGCAGAATTTCATTTTTTTGTTTTTATTTTTTAAATTTATTTGGGAGATTGGGCACAAGTGGGGCGGCGGCGGGGAGAGGCAGAGGGAGAGAAAAAGAATCTCAAGCAGGGTCCATGCTCAGCATGGAGCCCGAGCCCAGGGCTCGATCCCATGAATCTTGGATCATGACCGGAGCTGAAATCAAGAGGTCGGTTGCTCACCCAACTGAAGCACCGAGATGCCCCTGGCAGAACAATTCTAAAGTTTAGAAGCACACAGTCCAATAGAAATATAATATGAGACACATTTTATAATTTCGAATTTTCTAGTAGCCACTTTTGAAAAGTCAAGAGAGGGGGAGAGAGAGAGAGAGAGAGAGAGACACATGAGGATAAAAGTTATTTTAATGATATACTTTCTTATGTGATCACATGATCCTGTAAAATAAAATAAACATGTGGTTAACATTAAAATTTCTTTAATGATATAATTCACTTCTTTTTTTTTTTTTTTCATACCGAGTCTTTAGAAATCTCTTGGCTCTTTTATAATTTCAGTACATCTCAACTCACAGTAGTCAGATTTCAAGTGCACACCAGACACATTTGGCTAGTGGTTACCATACTGGGTAGGGCAGCCCTTTCCCGTTAAAGTTTATACTCTTTTGTGGCAGAGGTCTGTCTTGTTCATCAATAAATTCCTTGCTCTCAACACTGTGCTGGCCCATAATATGTCTTTCATAAATATGTGTTTATTGACTCCTGATTATAGCGATCAGTTCTTCCTCTGGATTTACAGGTAAACCAAAGACTTCTTACAAAAATATAGGAAGCCCTTATATCAGCTCTCCCATTTGGAGTTAAATCTTTTTTATTTTTGTAAGTACGGATCTGCCTCGACTTACGATGCAGTTCCAACCCAATATTCCCATTGCAAGCTGAAAATATCGGTGCAGGTTGAAAATGCACTTAGTATACCTAACCAACTGAGCATCATAATTTAGACTGGTCTACCTTAACCGTGCTTAGGACCCTGACATTAGCCTACAGTCGGGCATAATCGTCTACCGCAAAGCCTATTTCTAATAAAGTGTTCGATATCTCGTGATGTATTGAATGCTGTGCTGAAAGTGAAAAAAACAAAAGAACTCCATGGGTACAGGAGGGTAGTGAGTGTAGCGGTTGCTTATCCCCATAACAGCACAGCTACCTGGGTGCTGTGGGTCTTTGCCACGGTGAGGCATCACAAGGGAGGATCCCGCTGCCTAGTGCTCACTCAGGCAAAGCTCAAAGTTCAAAATTTCACGTACCGTTTCTAACTGAATGCGTATTGCTTTCACCCCATCGTAGAATCAAACTCAAAATCCTAAGTTGGACCATCGTAAGTGGGGGACTGTCTGTGCCTGGCAAATGTGACGCTCCACGATCAAGGAAAGGCTTTAGAACAGAAATCCGTGAACTTCTTGTGTAAAGGGCCAGCTAGTAAATATTTTCAACGTCGTAGGTTATACAAGCTCCAGGACAGAAGCAGCCATCGACGAGATGTAAGTGAATGGGCCTGGCTGAGTTCCTATAAAACTTTCTTTGCAAAAACAAGCCGCACGAATATTTTGCCCCGAGGGCTGCATAATTTTTGGAACCTCTGCTTTTTAAGTTCTGCATTTTAAATTTATTTTGTTTCTGGGGCGCCTGGGTGGCTCAGTCAGTTGAGCGTCTGGCTTTGGCTCAGGTCACGATCTCACGGTTCGTGAGTTCGGGCCCCGTGTTGGGCTCTGTGCTGACGGCTCAGGGCCTGGAGCCTGCTTCTGATGCTGTGTCTCCCTCCCCTCAGCTCCTCCCCTGCTCACACTCTGTCTCTCTCTCAAAAATAAATAAAGATTAAAAAAAAAAGTTTAATCTATTTTGTTTCTGACCTTCTCATATGGCACTACATAAACCAGATGTGTTCAATGTGTAAATGTTTACTGAATTTGAGCAGAAAATGTACTTTTTTTTAAAAAAAAAAACATCAATTCATGGACACCTGGGTGGCTTAACGACTGGGTGAAGTCATTAAGCATCTAACTTCAGCTCAGGTCATGATCCTGCAGTTCATGAGTTCAAGCCCCTCTTTGGGGTCTGTGCTGACAGCTCAGAGCCTGGAGCCTCCTTCAGATTCTGTGTCTCCCTCTCTGTCTGCCCCTCCCCCACTGGTGCTTGCTCTCTCTCTCTCTTTCTCAAAAAATAAATAAAACATTAAAAAATAATTTAAAAAATGTAAAAAAGGAAGTGGGAATATAGTGGAGACACCTGACAAGCACTATTCGTCCAGGTGATCAAGGTTAACATCAAGAGCCATGAATCATGTCAATAATGCACATTCTGCAATAAAACACTATGAAAATAGTGTTTTATCTCTGTTTTCCCTCCCAGTAGCTCAGAACCTGGGTCTTATCATGGAAAAATCATAAATTCCAACATAGGTTAGCCCTCTAAAATATCTGACCATTACTCCTCAAAATGTCAAGGTCATCAAAACCAAGAACAGCCTGAGAAACTGTCACTCTGAAGAGAAGCCTAGGAAGGCATAACAACTAAGTGCCATGTGGTGTCGTGAGTGGGAGCCCAGGAGAGGAAAGGGACATTATGTAAAAACTAAGGAAATCTGCATAAAGTGTGAACTTTAGTTAGTAATAAGGTACCAATATTAGTTCATTAATAGTGACAAATGTATACTAATTATTGTGAGATCTTAGTGATAGAGGACATTGGGTTTGGGATATATTGAAACACTCTGTACTATCTGCCAAATTTGTCTGTAAATATAAAACTGTTCTAACAATTTAGTCCATTTAAAAACAAAGAGGGGCGCCTGAGTGGCTCAGTCGGTTAAGCCTCCGGCTTGGTTTCGACTCAGATCACGATCTCACGGTTTGTGAGTTCAAACGTCGCATCGGGCTCCGTGCTGACAGTGCGGAGCCTGCTGGAGATTCTCTCTCTCCCTTTCTCTCTGCCCCTCCCTCACTCGCTCTCTGTGTCTCTCAAAATAAATAAACTTAAAAAATAAATAAATAAAATAAAAATAAAGAAAGAGCAGATACTGGAGTGTTAATTACAAAAAAAAAAAAGCAAACTAAACCAAACAAACTAACAAAACAAACAAACAAACGACCAAACATAAGCAAGATTCACCAGAAAGAAGAAAAGCACACAAATTCCAGGTAGAACAGACAAAGACGTAACGACTTGGCATATTCCATGGCTTGTACTTCTTGCTATAGGCAGGGAGAAACATGGAAGGTTTTGAGGTGGGGTGGGGTAAACATGACCAAAATTGTATCTTAAATCTGAGAAGTGGTGGCCAGATAAGAACCAGAGGTAATTATTAGGGAGCGGTGCAATTGATGGTAGGGGTTGCTTATACAGTAAAACCTTGAATTGCAAGTAACTTGTTCTGCGAGCGTTCTGCGAGATGAGCAAACATTTTAAGTAAAGTCTAACTGGATAAATGAGCGACATCTTGTAATACAAGTACTACGTGATGCCAAACATCACATGATCACAATTGAGCCATGGGTTCTCGAAATTCACTTTGATATACAAGTGCTTTGGATTACAAGCATGTTTCTGGAACGAATTATGCTTGTGAACCAAGGTTTTACTATATTTGGTTTTGTAATGGGGTAACGTTTGTAACATTAATCTACTTTTGACTCTTTAAATCTAGGTGGAACCATTTTATACTGGCTGAGAGAGGACCCAAGAGAATTCAAGTCAAAATGAATTTGTTTCAATTTTTTTTTTTCTTTTAATTAATTCATGGTGTGGTCATGATATTGAGAATGAAGGCTTTCATTTTTGAGAACTGTGCTAGGGAACTCGGCATGAAGTTTACACTGTAAATACCAATTATGTCCCTCTTAATATCCCCATTTTACAGATGAGTAAACAGAGGCACAGGAAGATTATGTTACTGGTCCAAAGCCTAACGGTAAGAACTTAAATATTGGTACAACACAGTGCTATCGTTGCCTTAAGTATCAGGATTAAAAGCAATACCCTCGGGGCGCCTGGGTGGCTCAGTCGGTTAAGCGTCCGACTTCAGCTCAGGTCATGAGCTCACGGTCCGTGAGTTCGAGCCCCGCGTCGGGCTCTGTGCTGACAGCTCAGAGCCTGGAGCCTGTTTCAGATTCTGTGTCTCCCTCTCTCTCTGACCCTCCCCTGTTCATACTCTGTCTCTCTCTGTCTCAAAAATAAATAAACATTAAAAAAAAAAAAAGCAATACCCTCTTGTTTAAGTGAGGGATGGTTAAGGTTACCACTTTTGCTTTAAAGATTCTCAGTAAGTGGTAACTGGACCCACACAGACTTGTGAAAAGAAACATATCTAAACCAGGATGTGGAGGTGATACGCTAAGCCCCTTTGCAGGAGATCTTGAAAAGATGTCATCCTGGGATGCCGGATGATACAAAGTTATCTCAGTATTGATGCCATTACCATAGAATTAGAAAGAACCTATGTGTAAAAGAGCCATTTATTAGGTGTTGAAGCAAGTATATTAGTTTCCTGCGGCTAAGGGCACACATTACCACAAAAATGATGGCTTAAAACAACAGAAATGTATATCTCGATATTCTGGAGTCAAAAAATCCCCATTCCCGATGTTGGCTGAGCTGTCCTCCTATTGAAGGTTCTAGGGGAGATTCTTTCCTTGTCTCTTCAGGCTTTAAATGGCACCAGGTGTTCCTTGGCTTGGGGCTGAAAAACCCTAGTCTTTGCTTCCATTTTGCTTTCCATTTCCATTCATACAGTCTTCTCATTTTCTCTCTGAATCCTTGGTGGGTCTCTTATTAGGACTCTTGTCACTGGATGTAGGGCCTGCCTAGATAATCCAGAATGAGTTCATCTCTAGGTCCTTAACTTAATTGCATCTGAACATACCCTTTTTCCAAATAAGATGACATTCACAGGTCCCCAGAATTAGGACATACCTTTTGGGGACCATCATCTAAACTAATTCATCCAAAAAAAATTCATCCAAGCTTTCATGATTCTATGCATTCCAATTTTACTTTCAAAAAGCAAGATTGACGTTCTAAACCCTGCCCTACTCATGATTGCATTGTATACTGGGGTATGGGTCATAAGTTTAGAATGACTTTCCCATGCTTTACATCATTATCAAGCTAGAAATTTTTGCTAATGGTTGGGAATAGAATGGAGGGCTTTTTATTCTTTCCACCTCACCAGCAATTCCTGACCTACAATGCTCTGATCCCTAAAGGTTTGAGAAGGAAACAAGAAGAATCCAGGAACTGTTTCCTATATTTCAAAGAGCGTGACTGAAGTTATGCACTTGCCCAGAGACACGAGGTACAGGACAACCAAAATGTCAAGCTCTTCTGCCTTTGGCCGGTAGAGAATGATATCGGTGAAGTAACATTGGCTTCCCTCCTGAGATCCCAAGCGGTGGCTGGAAGTCATATAGATGTTGTCTTTGTTCATTTCAGAACAAAAGAGAAAAGACTGGTCCGAGCTGTCCAGGGTACTCTGCCCACAGGTGCTCTGCCATGTGCTTTATTTAGCAGGAACTACTGTATGATGGGGCAGACAGGACAGTAGGGTGAAGCCCTGATGATAAACAAGAATGACGTCTGTTCCTCCCTCATGCATCGTATTGAAGCACAACTTCATACACTATCTGGATTAGTGATATTTTCTCACCGTCTGTGCCTCCTAATGTCGGTGATGTAAGATACCAAGAAACCGCTGTTCCATACCCCCAAAGATTGAGGACTTCCACCCAAGGACATTTTAGTGAACCTGACTTCCAATGATCTTGATAAAGATATATTAATTTTATCTTGTAAGCCAGTCAGGATAGAGGCTTACTACGGGGATCGAGTTTCAACATGAAAAAGACAAACTTAGAGACAGGACTCTGTATCTCTCGCTGTGCTAATAGCGATTGAGACAGCAATTCTAACATCAAAAACATTGGAGAACGATGGCCATCAGATGGTAAGAACGGGATTTTCATAGGTACCGCTTCCTGACGAATCTTAGCAGCTTTCTGATGATGCACAGCCCGAGATGCAGACTTTGTAGCACGTGAGAGAAGAGCTTGGACCCCCGGCTTTGTTTTACCCTGGCAGCAGGAATTTTATCAGTGGTCTATGCAAGCCTGGGGCTTCAGACACGGATCATTTCCACTGCACCTTAACAATTACCCTCGTCTCCTATCCCGGACTCATCATTGCTCTTAAATACCACCTCCCCAGAAGGTCAGAGACTTGACTTTCAACTCGGATGGGAACATTTCTCACACCACGAGGACTGCGGCAGCGTGGCTCTCTTCGACATTTGTCTCATGTGCCTGCATTTGAAATCACTGCAAAGTAGCGTGAGATCCGTGTGTGGTTAGAGACGAGGGGTCTGGAGCCCCGACCCCATGGCACGAAGTTGCTGAAAGTTAATTTGATCGGGACTCACAGTGCAAACAGACACCCCATCCCAACGTGAGACGAGTCCACTTCGCATATTAAAAAAAAAAAAAAAAAGTTTGTTTGTTTGTTTGTTTAGTGTGAGAAGGGGAGGGGCAGAGAGAGAGAGAGAGAGAGAGAGAGATGATGCAGGCTTCATGCTCAGCCCTGGGCCCCCCACAGGGCTCCTTCTCATGAACCACAAGATCACGACCTGAGCTGAAATCCAAAGTCAGAAATCACAAGTCAGAGGCTTAACCCGTCTGAGCCACCCAGGTGCCCCCAGCTTCACATGTTTTTTTGTTTTGTTTTGTTTTGTTTTTTTAAATACTAGGTCTATTGACATATAATTGCATATCATCCAGTTTCCTAGTGTAGGGGACACCAGAGAGGGGTTTTTAGTATATTCACATGTTTAGTATATTCAAAAATTTGTGCATAGATCACCACTATCTAATTTCAGAACATTTTTATCACCCCTAAAAGAAACTCTAGAAAACTTGGTAGTCACTCCTAAGTCTTCCTGCTCCCCGCCCTGGGCAACCGTAGCGTAGTTTCTGTCACTATGGATTTGCCACGTTTCACTTATATGGAATCACATAATACGTGACATTTTTCATCTGGCTTCTTTCACATTGCGTGGTATTTTCAAGGTTCACCTATGTTGTACAAATATCCTTTAATCCTTTATTCCTTTTTATGACCGAGTAACATTCCATTATGCAGCTACAGGCATACCTCAGAGATATTGGGGGTTGGGTTCCAGACCACTTCGATGAAGTGAATATTGCAGTAAAGCCAGTCAAAGGAATGTTTTGTTTCCCAGTGCATATGAAAGTTGCGTTTATACTACAGTCTATTGAGCACGTAATGGCATTATGTCTAAAAAAAAAACACAAAACAACGCATGTACCTCAATTTAAAAATACTTTAGGGGCGCCTGGGTGGCTCAGGCGGTTAAGCGTCCGACTTTGGCTCAGGTCATGATCTCGCGGTCTGTGAGTTCGAGCCCCGCGTCGGGCTCTGTGCTGACAGCTCAGAGCCTGGAGCCTGCTTCTGAATCTGTGTCTCCCTCTCTCTCTGACCCTCCCCCGCTCGTGCTCTGTCTCTCTCTCTTAAAAAATTTTTTTTTAAAAATACTTTATTGCTAAGAAATGCGACCCCTCATCTAAGCTTTGAGTGACTCATAATCTCGCTGGTGAAGGATCTTGCCTCCCCGTTGTTGGCTCTTGGCTGGTCACGGTGGTGGTTGCTGAAGGCTGGAGCGGCTTTGGCAATTTCTTAAAAGATGACAATAACATTCGCCACATTGATTGCCTCTGTGTTTCACAGCCGATCTCTCTGCAGCAGGCTTCTTTCAAAACTGTAGCCAATCCTCCCAAACCTGCCACTGATTGATCAGTTAAGCTTACGGGATATTCTAAATCCTTTGTTGTCATTTCAATAATCTTCAGAGCATCTTCAGGAGGAGTAGATTTCATCTCATGAAGCCACTTTCTTTGCTTGTCCGCAAGAAGCAAATTTCATTTAAAAAAAAAATGTTAAAATTTTATCATGAAACTGCATCAATCCTGTTTCATTTTCAGGCCCCATTCTTGATTCTGGTTCTCTTGCTGTTTCTAGCACATCCACGGTGACTTTGTCGTCTGTAGTCTTGAACCACAATCCATGAGGGTTGGAATCAACTTCTTCCAAACGCCTGTTCATGTTGACATTCTGACCTCTTCCCAGGAATCACCGGCGTTCTTACTGGCACCTTAGAGTGGTGAATCCTTCCCAGAGAATTTTCAGTTCACTTGCCCAGGCCCATCAGAGGAATCACTTTCTGTGGCAGCTACAGCCTTACGAAATGTATTTCTTTCTTTGAAAGTCAAAATGACTCCTTGATCCGTGGGCTGCAGAATGAATGTCGGCCTGCTGGCATGAAAACGACATGGTACATCTCTGTCAGAGCTCTGGGGTGACCGGACGCATTGTCAATGAGCAGTACTATTTCGAAAGGATTGTTCCCCCCGAGGCAATAGGTCTTGACAGTGGTCTTAAAATATTCAGTAAACTGTCGAAAACAGGTGTGGCGTCCTCCAGGCTTTGTTGACCCATTGATAAGGCACAGACAGAGTAATTTAGCATAATCTTTAAAGCCCTTAAAGATTTTCAGAAGGGCAAATGAGCATTGGCTTCAAGGTAGCAGCTGCATCGGCCCCCAGCAAGAGTCAGCCTGTCCTCTGACGCTTTGAAGCCAGGCACTGACTTCTCCTCTCCAGCTATGAAAGTCCTGGATGGCATCTTCTTCCGATATAAGGCTGTTGCATCCACACTGAAAATCTGTCATTTACTGGAGCCACCTTCATTAATGATCTCAGCTGGATGTTCTCGATAACCTCCCGCGACGTCTCCGTCAGCACTTGCTGCTTCGTCTTGCACTTGGGCATCACGGAGACGGCTGCCTGCCTCACCTCATGAGCCAAACTCTGCTGGCTTCACGCTTTTTCTTCTGCGGCTTTGGCGCCTCTCTCAGCCTTCACAGGATTGAAGAGAGTTAGGGGCTGGCTCTGGATTAGGCTTGGGCTTAAAGGAATGTTGTGGCTGGTTTGATCTTCTATCCAGACCAGTAAACCTTCCTCTATATCTGCAAGAAGGTCGCTTCGCTTTCTCATTATCAGTGTGCTCGCTGGAGTTGCGCCTTGAATTTCCTTCAAGACTTTGTCCTTTGTATTTGCAACTTGGCCAACTGTCTGGGGCAGGAGGGCCTAGCTGTTGGCTCATCTTGGCTTTTGACCTGTCTTCCTCACTAAGCTTAATCGTTTCCAGCTTTGGATGTAAAGTGAGAGACGCGGGACCCTTCCTTTCCCTAGAACGCTTAGAGGCCGCGGAATTAGGCCATTGCCCAATTTCAATATTGTGTCTCAGGGAATTGGGAGGCCTGAGGACAGGGAGGGAAATGGGGTGACAGCTTGTTGGTGGAACTGTCAGAACACACACAGCATTTATGATTAAGCTCACCATCTTCTCTAGGCATGGCTAAGGACACCCCAAATCAATGACAAATAGTGACATCAAAGATCGGTGACCACAGATCACCATAATAGGTAATGCAAATGCTTTCAATATTGCAAGAATCACCAGAATGTGACAGAGACAGATGCTGTTTCCAAATGTCGCTGGCAAAATAGTACCTATAGACTTGCTCCGCAAAGGGTGGCCATGAAACGTCAATGTGTAAAATATTATCAGCAAAGCACAATAAAGGGACGCACGAGAAAACATAGTATGCTTGTATATGTGCTCTTTGCTTTCTACTCAAATTCTTCTTTAAACTTTTTTTTTTTTAACATTTATCCATTTTTGAGAGTGAGGGGGACAGAGCACGAACAGGGGAGGGGCAGAGAAGAGGGAGACACAGAATCTGAAGCAGGCTCTGGGCTCTGAGCTGTCAGCACAGAGCCCCACGCAGGGCTCGAACTCACGGACCGTGAGATCATGACCTGAGCCGAAGTCGGACGCTTAATCGACTGAGCCACCCACGTGTCCCTGCTCAATTTTTTCTTTAAACCTAAAACTGCTTTTTGAAAAATCACCTAGTTAAAAAAGAGGAAAACAACTCTGTGAGATTTTGCTGCCTCCTCCCTACACCATCAAGCCTGGTCGGAGCTCCTGTCTTCTCTACCTATG
Source organism: Panthera uncia (assembly GCF_023721935.1). Classification (NCBI taxonomy): domain Eukaryota; kingdom Metazoa; phylum Chordata; class Mammalia; order Carnivora; family Felidae; genus Panthera; species Panthera uncia. The sequence goes on from NW_026057582.1 coordinate 129,743,360, forward strand.
GAGCTTCTGGGGTCTGAGCCCCGACAGCCCTCAGGACCCCCAGCCTGGCCTCAGCGGACAGCTCTCTTGTCCCCCTCTCAGCAAAGGGACTGAGGACAGGTTGCTCGTGAAGGGGTCCCAGGGGATGGACAAGGAGGCTCTGCGCTGAGCCTGCCAGAGAGACGCCAGCAGAGTGAGATGCGCTTTGATGAAATAAAAACTGGCAAACAGAGCCCAAAGAAGGACCCGCCCCCTGCCCAGAGGCCCATGTCTGAAGAGGACTTCAGGGGCTGGAGACACTCCTGGGGGCCCCCCGGGGGGCATGGGCCGAGGATAGACCACATGGACCTCTGTGATGACCCTCAGAGCAGGATGAATCCCTTCCTGGATTGAACGGGGACACGCTGGCTCCACAGAAAACTCATGAAATTGTAACATGCTGCCAGTTCCAACTGATTTCTCCGGACTTATTAGGATTGGAATCCAGGTGTCTTAGTTGATGCGTTTGGGGAGACCCTCCACTCCTGGGCCCCTGCCTGCCGAAGGTGACCTCACACAAAGGAGAGGGAGGCTCAGAGGAGACAGATCCCTGGGACTTTTGTGAGTAGCTCCAGGCTTCCCTACATCAGAAGGAAGCTTTCAATCAGGAGAGTGAGCCTCACTCGGGGACAGGGCCCAGACCACGGCCCTGACTTGATCTTGTGCACAGAAGGGGCCATGGCCTGGCCTAGGTTTGCTGTCGGGCCACACTGGCCTAGAGTGGCTGGGCTCCCGGTTGCAATCAGCCCTTTCCAACCCCCCTAGTGCCTGTGTAAGCGAGACCGCTTTCTATTTCAGAGCAGAGTTAAGGGGAACTGTCTTCCAGAAGCGGGCTGGCCTCCCCCTCCCCCGGCCCAACTGACCTGCTCCGGTTGTCAGGCACCTGTTTACCTTAGAGACGGAACACTCCCCAGGGTTCTGAGCCATCAGCGGAGGCCCACGGGACCCCGGCCCTCGGAGGCAGAGCTATGGAGCCCTCCGTGGCCATGGTGGGCCTGCTGCCCCATCGGATCCACTTCCCAGCTGGTCCTGGAGCACCTGCGGGTTGCTCTGCCGGCGATTTCTGAAGGCTGGAGACACGTCCCCGGTCCCCGCGAGTTCCCCTGGGAGATGCTGGCGTGTATGGCGGTGCTATTTTTGACAGTGAAGAGACGACGCATCTTAGGAAGCGTCAAGGCACTAGGCAAAAGGTGTTCTGCCCACACTGAAGTCTGTGGAACGCGCAGTGGGAGTGTGGGACCCATGACCCAAGCTGACGATGCCCTAGGGCGGCCTGGGGCGGAGGCCAGTCCTCTCCCATCACAAACCTTGTGCCTGTCAGCCATAAATACAAACCGCAGGAGGCTGTCACTCCAGGACCCCGCTGACTTTCTGGAAAAGCCTCAGAAGCGCCAGCCTCCTGAGCCTCCCCAAGTGACTGGTGACACCCCCACGTTCCAAGCGTCAGAGAAGGAGGGAGAACAACTTCAGAAGAAACTAATGGATGATTTGAATGCAAACTCCCACGTTCCAGAAGGTCCAGAACCGCTTGCGCAAGAAATTGCGAGACGGAAGCAGAGACGCGGGGGACAAGGAGCAGGAGAAAGAAAGGCGGAGCCGTGGCGCACACGGACGGAGCGGGCTCTGAAAGCGACAGCCAGCCGATTCGCATCAAGGACTGGAAACCTGCCGAAGACCAGCCCCTGGCCCGATCTCCTTGGAGCTCACTTGGGTCACGTCCCCGGGGAAGTCGAGCGAAAGAAGGAAGCAGGAGATGCTCAGAGATGGTCAGAGGCTGATCCGAAGGGTGTCGCTGAGGATGCTGATTTCAACGGGTCCCTTCAAAGTGCGGAAGCGAAGAGTCGGGAAATAGCCAGACAACTGTGGGAAGAAAAGCGAACGAAGGAAGAGCTCACAAGACAAAGAATAAGCCTGCAAGCCGAGGAAGCCTCTTTGCGCCAGGGAAATTCGCAGCTTGAGAGTGAGATTCAGCAGCTGAAGCTGAAGCTTCAAATTCTGCCCGAATTCTATCCAGAGAACCTCAGGCGACTCCAGACAAAACTGTCTGAGGAGGAAACGCGCTGCTTTGAAATCGAGAAGAGACTTTGCACCGCGCGTAGAAACATGAAGTCCGTGTCTCAGATTCGAAACTTATACAAGACGATGGCCGAAGACATGGGCAGAGAACTGGAGGGAAACGCCTCCTACTGTCGAAAGGGGACCCTCTTCCGTGAGAAAATCGTTCAAGAAAGCTGGAAGGCAGTTGTGCTGACACAGAGACACCTCCAGGCGCTTAGGAAGGAAAACGATCACAGCAGGCACCTGCTGGCCAACGCAGAGTCCAACTTCCAGCCCTTTCCGAGCGGCCCCTGGGCTCCTGCTGCTCCACCGGGAGCCCCCAGAGGCCCAGCAGTGTCCCCAGGGGATCCCCTGCATCGTCAGCACCCCTAGGAAGGCCAAGAGTCGGGCCATGGGGACCCAGGCATCCGGGGACACCCGCAGGTTTGGCTGAGCTCGAGGCGGCCGGGTCCTGAACTCCCACAGCCCCAGCACTACGTCCGCATGTGTTTTCTGCCTTTATAAAGTCATTTTGACTCATCTCTTTTTGGTTTCGATACTGTTATTTAATTACTACTACGATTGCTTTTGTTCAAGTAGACTTAGCATTACAATTTTCAGGTAGCATTTTTCTAATAAATATTTATTCAATGTAATTCTTATGAATATACTGTTTCCACATCATCAAACCCTCTAGAGTTAGATAATAAAAGTATTGTTTTTTGATTTAAATAAAAGGTCCAAGGGCACCTGGGTGGCTCAGTCAGTTAAGCACCCAACTTCGGCTCATGTCATGATCTCGCAGTTTGTGGGTCCGAGTCCCGCATCAGGGTTTGTGCTGACAGCTCAGAGCCTGGAGCCCTCTTCCGATTCTGTCTCCCTCCCCTTCTCTGCCCCTCCTCTGCTCATGTTCTGTCTCTGTCTCTGTAAAATAAATAAACATTAAAAAAATTAAAAAAAAATAAAAGGCCCACTATTACTTTAACCATTGAAATTTGGCATAGATACAAACATGTAAAATTATAGTAAAGACCTTTTTTTATGACATGAACATTTTTGTATATTTTTATGCCATTTTTAAACACATGAGCACATATGAGAAGTCTACAGAAGTAATTTAATGTTACTCGAGTAGATTTTGAATAGTTTTCAAAAACAATTGGGAAAATGCTATAAACGACACCTTGTTCAAACTTCATGATATTTTTATTAGATTAACCCTAAATTCATAGATTAATCCCTTTTGGAATCGTGTTTGATACATCAGGCAATTCTCTTTTGTATGTATATAAATTAGGCATCTGGCGTATATACACGCTGTATGAGCAAGATTTCTCTTGTTAAACATCTTTTTGAAATGTTGCAGCTTTCTTTATTTTTATATTACCCTCTGTTACTGACATACCAGCTAAAAGTGTCATGTATCTGCACTGTGGGGTGTGTGTGTGTGTGTGTGTGTGAGATCAAGGGAAAACTTTTGTTTTCACCCTATACAATTTAGAGAGGCCCAATAACAGTGTCTTTCACAAAATTCAAAAGTTTTAAAAAATAGCAAAATAAAAAAAAATGGTTGCAAAAGGTAAAGTCCTCTTCTTATAAATCACCATGTTTTCAGTGGCACCTAGAACGGGGAATCCTTTCCAGCTTTCCAATTTTTAGGCCCAGATCGATCAGAGGAATCTCTACCTCTGCAGCTCTAGCCTTACAAAATGCATTTCTCACATCATAAAACCTGAAAGTCAGAATGACTCCTTGATCCATTGGCTGCAGAACAGATGCGGTGTGAGCAGGCCAAAAACAAGACAACAATGATCTCGTTGTACATCCCCACCAGAGCCCTTGGGTGACCAGTTGCATTGTCAATGAATGGTAATATTTTGAAAGGAATCCTTGTTTCTGAGCAATGGATCTCAACAGTGGGCTTAAAATAGTCAGTAGACCATGTTGTAAACAGATGGGCTGCCATCCAGGCTTTGTTGTTTTATTTATAGAGCTCATGCGAAGGAGATTTAGCATAATTTTTAAGAGCCTGAAGGATTTTCAGGATGTTAAATAGGCAGTGGCTTCAACTTGAAGTCAGCAGCTGTCTTAGCCCCTAACAAGAGAGTCAGCCCGTCCTTCGAAGCCTTAAAGCCGGGCACTGGCTTTTCCTCTCTAGCTATGAAAGTCCTGGAGGGCATCGCCTTCTGATAAAAGATGGTTTCACCTGTATCTGTTGTTTAGCGGAGCCACCTTCCTGAGTTAATTTTGAATAGCTCGCTGCAGTTTCTATATTGTCACTTGCCCCTTCATCTTGGTGCCCTGAAGACGGCTTCTTTCGTTGAACCTCATGAACCAACCTCGGCTAGCCTCAAACTTTCCTTGGGCAGCTTCCTCACCTCTCTGAGCCTTTAGAGAACTGAGGAGAGTTAGGGCCTTGTTCTGGGTTAGGCTTTGGCTTCGGGGAGTCCTGTGGCTGTTTGATCTTCTATCCAAGCCAGTAAAACTTTTCTCCGTATCTGCGATAAGTCTGTTTCACTTCCTTATGACTGGTGTGTTCACCAGAGTAGCACTTTGAATTTCCTTCCAGAACTTTTCTTTTGCTTTCATAACTCGGCTAACTCTTTGGGGCAAGAGGCCTAGCTTCCAGCTGATCTTGGCCTTCAAAGTGCCTTCCTCACTAAGCGTAATCATTTCTAGCTTTTCACTGGAAGTGAAATTGAGGCAGACCCTGTTTTATTATTTTTTGCTTTGTCCTAGCTCTCTCTCTCTCTCTCCTCAGGCCACCCTGCTCAGTGTAAGTTGAAGCCAATGCTCATTAGTATTCTGAAAATTTTAGGGCCTTCAAAAGTTATGGTAAATCGGGGCACCTGAGTGGCTCAGTCCGTTGAGCATCTGACTATGGCTCAGGTCATGATCTCACGGTTTGTGGGTTTGAGACCCGCATCAGTCTCTGTGCTGACAGCTTGGAGCCTGGAGCCTATTTCAGATGTTGTGTCTCCCTCTCTCTGCCCTCCCCTTCTCACGCTCTCTCTCTCTCTCAAAAACAAATACACATTAAACAATTTAAAAAAATTATTCAGATTCTACTCTGCCCACTCTGTCAATGGAACAACAATGCCTAAATGAAAAGCACACCTTTTTACAAAATGGTTTACTGAATATTTTAAGCCCACTGGTGAGACCTACCGTTCAGAAACAGATTCCTTTCAAAATATTGCTGCTTATTGACAAGCCAAGAACTCTGATGAAGATATGCAATGAGATTTGTGTTGTTTACATGGATACTAACACCACATCCATTCTGCAGCCCATGGATAAAAAAGTAATTTTGACTTTCAAGTGTTATTGTTGAAGACATACATTTCGCAAGGCTATAGCTTTCATAGATAGAGTTTCCTCTGATGGATCTGGGCAAGTTAATTGAAAATCTATTGGGAAAGATTCACCATTCTAGGTGCCCTATGAACATTAGTGATTCCTAGGAAGAGGTCAGAATATCGACATGAACAGGAGATTGTAAGAAGTTCACTGTAGATTGAAGAGAAAGATCTCATTGGTCTAAGTCACCACAACTGTGGGGGAAATAGCAAGAGAACTAGGGTTACGAGTGGAACCTGAAGATGGGTCTGAATTACTGAATTGTTGCTTCTTAACGCGTGAGCAAAGAAAGTAGGTTTTTGGGTGGAATGCACCCCTCATGAAGACGGTGTGAAGATTGTTGAAATGACAACAGAGTTGATAATATTCCATAAACTTAGTTGCTAGAACTGCAGCAGGTTTGAGAGAATTGACTCCAGTGTTGAAAAACGTTCTTCTGTGGGTAAAATGCTATCAAACAGCCATCACGTGCCGTAGAGAAATCATTCATGAAAGAAAGATCGATGCAACAAACTTACTGTCATCTAATTTTCAGAAATTGACACAGCCACCCCAACCTTCAGCAACCAGCACCCGGATCCGTCAGTAGCCATCGATATTGAGGCAAACCCCTCCAACAGCAGAATGATGATTTTTGAAAGCTTGGTGGATGGTTAGTGTTTTTTAACAATACATCATTTTTAAATTAAGGCATGTACATTTCTTTGAGATGAATGCTCTTGCACTCTTAATGAACTACAGTATAATGTAAGCATAACTTTAACGGGCACTGGGAAAGCAAAAAATTTGTTGCACTCACTTTATTGTAATATTGGCTTTATTGTGGTGGCCTGGAACCAAAACTGTATTATCTCCCAGTTATGCCTGTATATAATAAGCCTGCCAACTCCGTTTTTTTTTTTAATTTTTTTAAACGTATATTTATTTTCGAGAGACAGAGAGACAGAGTGAGACTGGGGGAGGGGCAGAGAGAGAGGGAGGCACAGAATCCAAAGCAGGCTCCAGGCTCCGAGCTGTCACCAGAGCTCAAACTCATGAGCCATGAGATTGTGACGTGAGCTGAAATTAATAAGAGTCGAATGTTTAACCAACTGAGCCACTCAGGTTCCCAGGTACTTGTTTTATTGCTTTTTAGTGATATTCTTGACTATTTCTTTAAAGTTTGTATTCTTTATCATGTGTAGTAACTGATATCTGCTCAGTTACCATAGTGGAAGGCCAATGATTAGACAGAGAAATCCTTGAGTGCTTTGAACCAGTGAGTCTCCCAGTCTTTGGCGAGAGGCTCTGTTGGGCCTGTGTTCAATGGTCTGACAAGCAGTCTCCCTTAGCCTTCACTTCCGGATTGTGCAGAGCCTGGGGAGGCCCTAAGATTTCACCTCTGACTAGCATCACTCCCTCAGGCAACTATGGTATTAAACAATTGCTACTGCTTCTTTTCAGCAAATACCCTGCAGGTTAGTGCTGTTCCCAGAGACTGGGTTCTGAGTCAAGCACGGAAAGTGGACTTTCAGACAATTCCCTCGCACTTTTAGGGGCTTCCAACCTGTGTTGGCCCCTCCAGTGCCCGCTACACTCCTTGATTTCACAGCTACCACCGTTGTGAGACTATTGCTTTTTAAAGCTATCTAGTTTCTGGAAGGACAGCGATGAGATAATGGCAAGCGAAAGTAGTATAAGCCTCACGGGTTTTGTTAACATTCAGCTGCTTTTCTTGAATAAGCATTTCTTGAATTGTTGCAAGGCTTTAATTTCTACAATTCATTTTGCTTTTATAGGAAAGTGGCTTTTCAGAAATCTTTACTCAACCATTTGGAAACCAAGCCCTTCTGTTTCACTTTTGATGATCATAACATAAATAAATTCCATGTGTATATCATGCTAGGCTTTACAAAGGACCTTCACATGATACCTCTTTGTGGCCTTTAAGTTCTTGGTTTATGAAACATTTTAAACATGAAAGTAGAGAAAAAAATATATTGGCTGTCCTTGTACCCCCTTCCCAGATTTAACAGATGTCATATTCTGCCATATTAGCTTCAGATTTATTACTTTAAGGAAAGAAATATATTTATTGTCTTTCATTTTCGCCTTTTGAAGAGCTTACCCCTCTTTTGTGGTTGACATGTTAATGCCTCCATATTTGCACATTTTTGCATATGAATGCATAAATGAAACATGTATGTGCATATATCTATATCTACATAATAGTTTTGTATCTCCTTTAAGTATTTTACTTTTATACCTTTTTGAAACAAGTTTTCCTTCACTTTGGCATTGTCATTTTGACATTTACCTACGCTGATATATGTAAATCTACTGTTTAAAAGAATGACATTTCATTGAATAATCAACTGCAGCCTATGGAGTCAGTCCTATACCCATGACAGTTTGGCATGGAGGCTATGAATGTGAGCTCTGAAGCCAGAATTCCTGGGCTATAATCCGTATTGGTTGCCTCTATTTTTCTCTGTTATTTGGGGGAAATTGTTCAACTGCTATGCCTTGGTTTACTTATATGGGTATGACATAGTTCATACCACACAGAGTCATTTTGAAGATTAAATTACATAATACAAATGAAAAGCTTAAAAGGGTTCTTGGGAAATAATAAGTCCTTGGCAAGAATTAGCTTTTATTACAGACGATGCTATAGGGAACACTTCTACGTGTATCTCATAACATTTCTGCATTAGAGCATATGAAATATCCAGCCAAAATGGATGGGACCAAGGTGCATTTCTACCGATATTATCCACATCCTAATCATATATTGATGTACTCAGACAGCCCAGCCTGGGAAAAGGTATTTACCATGTATGCATTCAACAAAATATTAGTGTCCAAGGTACACATTTTATAAAACCTTCTGTAAGTTGTTAAGAAAAATATATATCCATTTTTAAAAATGGGAAAATACATGTGAGCAGAAAATTCACTGAAAAGTAAATTCCCAGGACCAGTAGAGTTAGAGAGGCCAAGTGACTGACTGGTAGTTAGACAATTTGCTAACAAGTGACCCAATATAGCTTTAATGTACATCTTCCAAAATCTACCCCCAGGTTTTCTCAACTACTACATTTTTTTTCCTTCCAACTAATCAAGCAGTTGCTAAATCTCTGCTTTTCTAAATGATGTATAAAAGAAGTGTCTTCCCCCTGCTTTTGGTGTGTCCTTTTATTTAAACAAAAACATTTTTCCCCCCAGGAAGATGTTCTCTGTGCTGAAATTAGCTAAAGCAACTTGTAACACATGGTGTGTTATCCATGGATGTGTGCATGTGTTTAAAAAATCTGTGTAGTTGTTTCTACAAATGTATGAATGTAACAGGTGTCCGGGCACACATGTGTTTTTCAGAGCTACTGCTGGTAAAAGAGTTGATGTAAGTGATCTCCTTTCAGAATAGCAACACGGCTAACACAGCTATTTATTTCAATTCACATTTACCGAAATGAAACGGACATTTGGCAACTTGACTTGGAACAACCAGAAGTTGGTATGCTCGCGGGCTTCTGAAATACAGGTGGGAAAGACATCTCCTATGTAATCTTTGGCATTCAACGTTCCAAAAGATTTTTATTTTAACCCCGCTCTTAATTGCCCTTCAGTATAAAAATTAATTGTGTTTTCCACTAAAAGGCCAGTGCAGCTTAAGGTTGCTCTAGGGTCTTGGCAGCCAATGCATCTTCTGTAAATGGCTCGATTGCCATCTGCGGAGAGAAGTGCTGGGAAAGATGTACTTGACCGAGGCTATACATTACGGTCCAATTAGTGTGACGATCACTACACGAGTCTTTAACTTTATCTAGTAACTGTCGGAATCTCTAATAGAGACCACAGAGAGAGTGGAGAGGAATTTAGAATCCACTCTGTCTGCCAGGCAGAAGGGGAATGCATTTTGGCTGTATACCAACGGGCAACCAGGGGCATGTCTCTCAATTTTTCTGTCCCCCCAAATGCCTCTATTCCCCCTAAATTAAGCGTTAAAAACAAAACCAGGACCCTCAGGGTACATGTTAGTGTAGACAGTACCAAGTACAACAGCGGCTCCTAGCAAGGGGTCTGGAGTCAGGGACCTTGGTTGGCATTTCAGGATATCTGTGTTGGGTTATTAAAACTCTGTAAGCCTCAGATCTATCAATTAATAACAGGAATGGTATAGCCTTCACAGAAGTACTAAAATTATTAAATAGCATCTTGATTTAAAGAATCTGGACAAGTACTAAGCAATTTGAGTATTATTGCATTATTATTGAGTATTAAAGGAAAATAATGCTCTACACGGGCTCCAAAATCAGGATACCCAAAGTAGCTCATCACAATCACTCGTTAATGCGATCTTACAAAGTCAGCTTCCCAATCTTTTCCTTCTCTTCCCTCATTCTCCTCTGGTTGTTGGGCATTGACTAGACCCTCTTGAGTTCAACACTCACTTTGTGATAAAGGTTTCATTATAGGAATTCTCTAACGTCCATCATAGCAGGACTGACTCCACCCAACCCATTCCTGTGAGCGTTACTTGTCAACACCGCCTTCTATCAGTGATTCCTCTTATCCCCCTTTCCCAAAGGTTTATCTTCCACCTGGACAGCCATTGGAGACTGAAGCATCCACTTTTCATTCGTGGTCCATGCCCCTGTCTCATGGATCCTCTGTAGGCTTTTTTCACCTCCTCTTGGAAACACACATACTTCTACAGGATATAGGGGGAGAATGTAGGCTACCTCATAGGGAAAGACTTAGTAATTCCCTTTCTTGATCGCTCCTCCTTTGAGAACAGAACTTTCCTTTATCTGGCACCCCCAAAGGTAAAAAAGAGGAGTGTAAGATTTGAACCAGACTCCCAGATGAGTTGCAGGATATCAGACACTTCCCCCTATGCACCTATGTTTCTGTGCAGAGGAGACTACATGGTGGGCCAGCATACTTCCGCTTAGCAGCAACATTCAGAAGAGTATCTTTCTTGACTACTATGCTGACCAAAAGTCAGGTATGTTTGCTCTAAATCTGTATTCCAGGTTTATCCCATTGCAAACACATACTTTAATGAACGTATAAATGGATGAACTAGGAGTATGGGTTGTTGCTACTATGAAAACTGCGTTGATGGCTTGAGGGAAAAATATAGAAATTCACTGGAAAATTCAACAGGAAAATCACTGTCTTAGCTCGGGCTGCTCTCGCAAAAGCAAGACAAACTGGGAGGCTTAAACAACAAATATCTATTCCTCACAGTTCCGGAGGGTGAGAAGTCCAAGGTCGAGGTACAGATCAATTCGGTTCCAGGTAAGAGCCCTCTTGCTAATTTCTTCTGTGTCTTTCCTCTTCTTATAATATATTCATCTTATCACGAAGGTTGGACTCTCATGATGTCATCTAAACCTATCCATTTCCCAAAGGTCCCACCTCCACGAGCCATCCCATAAGGGGTTCAACATATACATGGGGTTGGGCACAAGCATGCAGTTTATAATAATTATCAAAAAGATTTCTCAAGGGCGCCTGAGCAGCTCAGTCGACTACGTGGCCGACTCTTGATTTCGGCTCAGATCATGATCTCAACGTTTTGTGAGTTCGAGCCCCGTGTGACTTGGGATTCTCTCTCTCTCTGTGCCCCACCCCCTTGCTCTGTCTCTATCTCTCTCAAAATCAATAAACTTAAAAATATATTTCTTGAGAACTCAGTATGGGTGATGACACTCATGGAAAATAATAGTAAAAACAAAGAAAAGCCTCTGCAATTCTGCTTAGCAAGCTCTGTAGGTTATTGCACCATTTTAAAGAATGTGAAACTAAAAATCATTGATAATATATTTCGATGTGGTTTATATCCTTCATTCATTGGATAGTTTCCATTCTTTAAGATGAAATAAAATATTTTAAGCAGGTATGCATATTTTTATGATTATTATTTTAAATTAATTTAAAAATACTAACCCTATAGTCAGAGAAGAGGCTTCTACAAAGTTTAAAAGTCCTTTAGAAGTTCTGGAGCATTCGAGAGTATGGTCTTAGGCTCCCGTTAAGATGTCTCCTCCTGTCCTCTCTCCTCTGCTCTCCCACTGAGCCAAGAGGTCACATCAGAGAAGATAGTGAGAAGACCATAAATAAATAAATAAATAAATAAATAAAAATACAGTGTTTATGGGGGTGGTGCCCGGGTGGCTCAGTCAGTTGAGTGTCCGACTCTGACTCTTGATTTCGGCTCAGGTCATGATCTTAGGGTCAGGGATTGAGCCCCATGTTGGGCTCCATGCTGAGTGTGGAGCCTGCTTAAGAGTCTCTCTCTCTCTCTCTCTCTCTCTCTCTCTCTCTCTCTCTCCCTCTGCCCATCTTCCTCATTCATGGGGAGAGAGAGAGAGAATGAGGACGCCAATGCTTGGTGAAGGCACTCAAGGACATGAACCCAAGGAAAGGAGGCAAAGAAGAGGGTGGGTGGAACACTGGGAAGGGAACAGGAGAAACAAAAATAAAGAAAGTCAAGAGAACAAGAGAAACATTTTGGGGGGGTAGGGGGAGCCACTATTAATTAAATATAAACGCAAAAAATATGAAACATTTAATGGGAATGTACTCTCTGTTAGGTACCACTGTATATAGTCGTATTAGATGAGACTATTTTTCTTGATTAAAAGAGAGTCTGCCTTTAACCCATGTGTCTTTGAAAGCCTACTATCACACATGGTGTGCAGCATACATATGTTACTTGTTCAATCAAGGAATAAAGTTTCATAAATTGTAAAGGACAATGCGACATAGCGAAAGATTAGGGTTATCCTTGGTCTTGGCTCTTAGTTACGTCCTTGACAGTATTTCAGGCGGAGGGGGAGGGGCTCTTTAGAATCTTCACAGGATCACTTTCCACCTCAAATTCACCCCTTTATTTCTCTTGGTAAAGAAAACTCTTTCCCATATAATCTCACTATCTTTTATTTTTAGTGCTTTAGGAGAATAAAAGAATGGAGAAAGCAGAACAGCAAATTTCAAAATATTTTATGTCCTCTAAAACATCATTAAATTGATTAAGTATACTTATCAATATAAGTATACTTATATATATATAAGTATAATATATACTATTATACTATTATATATACTATTATAGTATATATATAATATATATATTATAGTATATAGTATAATATTATATATATTATATACTATTATATATAATATAAGTATATAATATATATTTATGATATAAAATATAAATACATAATATATATTAATTATACATTCTATATAATATTATATATTTTTATGTTCTACAAAATTAATATGTATTATATATTTTGTATATTATATAAAACTAGTATTATATATTTTATATATATTATATAAAATTAATATATATTATATATTTTATAACTTAGGGCCCATTCAGAGGAGGGCTGATGTATCCATTGCTTAGCAAATAGAAGGTGTTCAATAATGTTAAATATCATCATTGCAAGGCTTCTGTATGCTTTGTTTCACCCTCTTGGGAGACTGACACATATTTTTTATATCATATAGAAAAAACACTTCTCCAGTTCCAACCGGCCAATTTACAAATGAGTTTTGGGGATAACACATTTGCACATGGTACATGCACGAATAGATGTGGAAACTCAACCTGCAAATGGCAGGAGAAAAACAGCAATGCTGGGATACCATTATTATTATCATTATTATTATTATTATTTTAAAGTTTATTGATTTTGAGAGAGAGAGAGAGAGTGAACGTAGGAGATGGGGTGAAAGAGACAGAGAGAGAGAGAGAGAGCATGGAGGTGGGGTGAGAGAGAGAGAGAGAGAGAGAGAGAGAGAGAATCTGTATCAGTCTCCACACCAGCAGTACGGACAGTGAGATCATGACCAGAGCCGAAATCAAGAGTCCGACACTTCACCGACTGAGCCACCCAGGCGCCCCCACCGGGATTTTAATCATTTACATCATCCTTTCCCTGCTGCATGTTCCCAAGGTGGTCCAAGTTGGAATGTTGGTAGAAATGTTGTCAATTTTAAGTTGACCAAGAAAAGAACAGTTCCTCCAAATCAATCATTTTACTTAACGGGTCTGGGATTCATGAGGACAAATAAGAAAGGTCTATAAAAAATAACAGAGTCCAAAATTACCCCCCCCCCCAAAACTTATATTTTGTTTTGTCTTTTTTTAAATAGCAAAACAAATCCAAGTGCACAGCTCTGGGAGAACGTTAGCCTGATCATGGTACATGTGTGCAATCCAATGCTCAGCCCCTGATGGAAGCGCTGATAGAAAATTGCTACTTCCTGCTTTTTGCAATTACAACGTATCCATGCTGTATTATAAGCTCCATGCATATGCGTGTGTGTATTTAGAAAGCCACGTGCAAAATTTTCGCAGCCATTGCTTTTAGATATTTAGATATTTGGTGACTTCCCAAACAAGTGATTTCTTCTTTCTACTGATATTCGGTTTTCTGTATTGATCCTGTAATTTATAATTACCAAAGGAGATACATGGTTATACATTATTTCACACTAGTTTCCGTTTTCTTTCTCTTGGGGTGCTTAGAAGCATTCCTCTAAGGAAAGATTCACTAGAAAATGAGCCAAGACATGGTTACACAAGTGTGATCTCCAGGGCCCTGGCAGAAGAGAATTTCTTCCTCCCACGTCACTGCCAACAAATCGAAAGCACCACAGACGGCAGTGGATTAAATGAAATCGATTGCTTCCCTCCCCAACCCCCCCCCCCAAATTGCCACAACTACCGTCCAAAGGAAAAGACGGGCTTCAGATGGATTTTTAATTTTTCTCCAGATCGTTTCCAGGCTTTCTTGTGAATTTCTTGCACCTGAAGGGCCTGGCCCGATTTCAAGTTCCCCGCCTTCCCTGCACGGAGAGCACATGGCTGGATGTCAGCAGTCAGGCTCGGCTTCCCGGGGATCTCTGGTCCTTGCCTGAAGACCACCGGACACCACTGGGAGCTGCCCAGAAACGCTGGGAATGTACATGGGAGTCTGACCCGGACAGGTGCTGTGCCTCACGGGGCTCTGTGTCTTCTCACCAGTCTCTAGAATAGTTTGTGGAAAGCCCCCTTGCCCTCTGCCCCAGCTCGGGTATGCCATCTGCCCTGGGCCCAGACTTGGAGGCCCCAACCAAATTTAGATGCATTAATACCACGCACTGTTAAAAAAGGTACATGGCTCATATCTCCCCCAGCCCTGCTTTGTTACCTCTGACAGGCACTCGAGGCTGGGGAGAGGGCTGTGTCGCTTCCACTCAGCTCCAGCCCAGCAACTAAGTACATTCTTGCCGGGGACATCAATCTTGGATGCCAAAGCCTGGCGATTTGCATTGCAGATAGCCGACCGCGGTGACATGTCGGACATGTCGCCACCGGGAGCAGAAACCGAGGCATCTTCCCCGGTTAGAGCTCTGGGCGGAGAAATCCACTTTGCAGTCTGATTGAGTGCGGAAGAAAGGAAAGGAATAGGGCGGGCAGAAATTGGACCGGTCCCCTTTTGAATGACACAAAGGATATTGATTTTTGAAAATATGAGGGTCGCAGTTCTTTTCAAACCATGAGCTAACTGCTTCCTCCAGTAGGGAGATCAGAGTCCCCTCCGTCCCGTTTGCAACGCGACCCACACCTGACACCTGGCCGACACGTGGTCTTTTCCTGACCCATGACTTCCCCAACTTTTTTGTTTGTTTGTTTTCAGTTCTTATGTGCCATTCGGGTCTCTTACTCCTTTGATTCTCCAGCATTTTGAATCTTCAACAAGGACCCATTTACAAAATAGGAGTAAACATAGGAAAGTGTTGTTCTTTTTTGTTTGTAGTTTTGTTTTTGTTTTTTAGAATTAAGGAGGTTTTGTTTTGTTTTGTTTTACATAGAAAGGGTTTTACTTGATGCACCTTAGCTATTATTTTGTTATTATTTGATTAGGGTAGTTACTCTTTAAGGAGGCAGAATTATAGCACGAGAACTGAGTTTTGTCATCAGAAAGATCTGGATATTTACGGTAGGTCTACTCCTCTGTAATTTTATGACTTCAGACCAGTTACCTGACCTCTACCCGAGCATTACACACATAAAATGGGGATAATAATAGGTTTTACCTTCTATTGTTGCAAGAATTAAATGGGACAAATGGTGGACATAAAAAGCTTAGTCCAATGACTAATCAAGGACTAATTAAGAATCGGATGTTGCTATTTAATTATACACTGACCTGCTGGAGAGAATCATCATTGTGCCTTGTTGCATTCCAGACCAGCCACTAACTTGCTGTTTATCTCTGACCAATATATTTATAACCTTCAAAGGCTTCCCATCTGTAAACTACAGGTATTGAATTACACCTGATATGGTTGTCTGAATACTAAATGACATGATATGGGGCTGAGACCTGTAACATTTCTTATGAGTTCGTGTATTACAAACTGTATAGATGGTTCCCTAATTTCGGTTCCCACGGCATGGTGCCCATTTTTTGTTCCTATTAGAGCTCTTATCCTGTTGTAATGATTCTCAAACTGTGGTCCAAGAAGCTGCCCGAGTTCCCCACATTCTTTTGGGGATCTGTGAGATCCATATTATTTTCATACAAATACTAAAATATGATTTGCCTTTTTCACTGTAATTCCCTCACAAGCGTACAGTGGAATTTTCCAGAAGCTACATGAGATGGGATGATATCATCACTCTGATATAACATGTGATGAGTTTATAATTATCATTTAAAGATAAGTTTTGTAAATAAATTTTTAAATGTTTATTTATTTATTATTTATGTATTTATCTTCATCTATTTATTTTTGAAAGAGACAGCATGAGTAGAGAAGGTGCAGAGAGAGAGAGAGAGAGAGAGAGAGAGGATCCCAAGCAAGCTCCAGGTTGTCAGCACAGAGCCCAATGTGGGACCCCATCACACGAACCATGAGACCATGGCCTGAGCAGAAATCAAGAGTCAGATGCTTAACTGACTGAGCCACCCAGGCACCCCTGTAAATAAATATTTTAAACGGTTTTTCCTTCTAATTCCTAATTTGAGAAATATTGACAGATATAATCCATACGCACAAAATATCGTTAAGGATCCTCAATAATTTTTAAGGGTGCAAAGTCCTTGAAGATCCCGGTCCCATCAAATCACAACTTGTCTCCATACACACATTTCCCCGGTGGACCTGGAGAGCCTTAAAGGCAAGTGGTAGATTAATCTTTGAGTTTCTACTTTCAACGCCGTAGCTGTGCTCAGGAAAGGTTCATTAACTCCGTGCCGAGGAAACAAACTGTTAACGTGTGTGCGTCTTACATCTCCCCCTCCTAGAATGTAAGCTCGTTAATTTGCACATTTCTTATATACTTTGTTTTCGTCCCCCTATGGCATCCAACCATTCTGTAGATGAATCAACCGTCCATAGACTTGTGTTAAATCGTGTGACCTGCTCTGCGTTCCCAGGGAAGAGTGGAGGCCAGGCATGGCTCGACTGTCCAGCACTCCCGCGGACCTCCGTGGCCTTGGGTTCTTGCTCCGTAACAGCCTCGACTCTTCCACTTCTGGACCCCACAGCATCACAGAACGGTGAGTCCTTCCAGCATCCCTCCTCGGCATCAACAGTAGCCATCGCATCCTTGTGATAGCCCCAAAAACGCCCCTGGGAAAACGAAGGCTCATTCTCTACTCCTTCAACATTTTTCCCGGACAATCTTTACCCCTCTCCAATGGTGCTTAGCTACAGATACCCTCTGGCCCTCCTGGATCTTTGCCCACCTTATCTCTTCCTCCTGATACACCCTGTACTTTGACTCCACCTATGAAATCTACCTGTCCTTCCAGGTCACCATTCAGTGCCAGGTTTTGGTGGAACCAGTGAGAATGAATCACCCTTCCTCAGCCTGCCGACAGTACCTAGCACAGTCTATCTGATAAAAATCAACGGTAGCGGGCACGTCTATCTTTTCCCATCTCTTGTAAGCTCCTTAAAGGAAGGAATTCTTTCCTACTCATCGTTAGCAAACACCGTACACGGCCTCAAATAGGAGCCCGCAAAAAGTCCTTGAATCTCTTTCACTTGTAGCTTGACTGCACACCCTGGGTGTTTTTTCCGTATTGTTAGACTGTCTCCTTTGAAAATCACAAGGCAAGACAAATGCTCACCATACATATGCTGTATGAAAGCCAATTAGGTCCTATGAAACATTTCCAAAATGGGGCACCAGGCCGTTTTTATCCACAGGGGCTGTGTCTGTGTTTGACAATGAGCATTTCACATTTGCTCGTGGTGGCCGGGTAAACACAGGCATTGATGCCTGCTGAGTGCAAAGATCTGCGTTAGGTGCTGAAGCCACAAAGCTCTGGACCATCTGCACGTCCAGATAGCATGGTTCAGTTAGAGCCAGAAGTAAACCAGCCGGTCAGAGTTACTGGCTCATGAGAAAGATACTGAGAAAGACAAAGAAGGCCTTCAGAGCCAAGGCCGGAGCTTGGAGCATCCTGCACACCATACGAAAGAGTTCGACTTTGTTTTTGTTCAGAGCTGTATAAAAAATAAAGAAATAAAGAAATACACAGAACCTGGCGGAGATTTCATGACTCACGGGGGAACGAATTACAGGCTCACGAGCCATGGGTCATCAGTATTTCCCCCCAAACCACAAGAGTGATCTGAAGAAACTCAGCCTGAGAAAGACACTCGGCTGTTCAGGTTCACGGCTAATGAGGCAAAACTGCATTTGAGTGTGTCATTCCCACCCCCGAACTTTTCTCAAATTGATAGCACAACTTAATATTGATGTTTTTCTGGAGCCCATCACGAGCCCTCAGGACTGCAACATTAGGCAGGAAATACCCCACAGGCGGGCCCGTCCGGCACGATCTCCAGACTTTGCAAGAGAATCTTGAACACTTTTATTTCTCAGGGAAATAGAGAATATTTTTTCCCCGTGGCTCCAAGTTAGTTCTTTATCTTCAACTAACTATAAACAAATACAGTTTTGGCAATCACCACTGGGAAAGATAATGCTGACGCGGTTATCGAAAATTCCACTTTTACTCAGACTCTTTTTTTTCTCCCCCTTGGGATTTCACAGCGGTTTCACATCCCCCTGCAGTTTTCAGTTGCACTGCGTTTTGTTCAGCTTTAAATGGGCAAAGCAGAAACTCTGCTTTCTTTGGAACATGACTTTCTGTCTCTGAGCTAGAAGCTCTGTTTTAAGCATTAAGACCCGTGGTTCCCAATTTACCAGTTGCTTCTCCATTTAAAGGAGCAACAATGTCCCCAGGGCAGTTGAGTAAATGAGGTTATACTCTCTACAATTAATGAAACACATTAATATCTTTACACTTTCCTGCACTCCTTTTCCCAAATTTTTAAATAAGGTTTCCAGGCATCTCTGCCTTCTGCGGCAAAGCCAGAAGAATGAGATTGAATAAAAAGGACGTAAATGAGCAATATTTTATACTAAGGGCGGGGGGGGGGGGGTGGGGGGGAGAGAAGCCATTTTATAGCATTTTTAGTCCTGTATGCCCTTTCTTGATGAATTGTGTTGACCCAAGACTAAATTGGCTTAGTAGACTTTTCTTAAAGACATAGCATGCTAATGTGCTTTTATATTAAACATTTAATTTAATTTAATTTAATATATTTGCTTGATGCTCTAGCTGGACTTACTATGGAAAATATTTGCCTTATTTCCCAGTAAGAGTAGATTGGTATCTTGGTAGCATCTGAAAGCAGCAACAACAAAGTAGCCTAGTTCAATCCACGACACCATTGTAATATTCTGCACACATAGGTGTGACTTAAATTACACAGATGCATAAAAATTGGGAACTGCATACAAACGTTAATCCTACAGTGTTATCAGTGGGTAAGCCCATTACTGACAGTTACCAATCCTGTTGTGACTCTTGTATATTTTTAAATTTTCTTCTGGTGAAGCCTGGTTTTACTTTCAAACTCGGAAAGTAATATATACTGATTTAAAAAGTCAAAACAGATAGGGGCGCCTGGGTGACTCAGTCGGTCGAGCTGCTGACTTTGGCTCAGGTCACGATCTCACAGTTCTCGAGTTTAAGTCTCACATGAGGCTCTCTGCTGTCAGCACAGAAATCGCTTCGGCTTTCCTCTCTGTCTCTCTCTCAAAAGTAAATACGTAAACTTAAAAAAAAAAAAAGGTGGATTGGTCTTTTAAAAGTTTCAAAATAGATGTCATTTAAAATTATTTGTATAAACGCTGCCTTGATCCCAACACTGATTTCAGGCAATTTTAGACATCAGTAGTGCTAACATTCATCTTTTGATTATTTTGAATATTAGAAGAGTTTATTTCACACATTCATCAAATGTTTATTGTGAACTTACTATGTGATGATCATTGTACTGGAAGAATGGTCATCATTTGGGGCATCTGGTTAAACACACACGCGCAAACACACACACACACACACACACACACACACGGAAGATATAATTTGATTGTCCCCTCAACAGATTTACCTTCGTAATTATGTTTTTCTTAAGCTAATATTAAAATTAGATAGTACTCTCTAAGCACAAATCCACCAATGTTAGGCGAAGTGGTTTTAGAGCTAAAGTAAGCTGAGGGCATTAGCAGTTCAAACTCTTCAAACTCTTTTCTGTACCAAAAGCGAAACGAAGCAAAGCCTGTCCTACCGTAAGTGTTGCAATGATTTACTGCCTTGCTAATTCCTCATGTGTCGTGATGCAAGCATTCCATCACCCGCTGTGAGAGGTGATGTCTTTCAGATGGAAGTCAGGATGATCATTACAGCACCCATGCTGTATTCCGCCCGAGCAAGATGCCCAGTCATTCTCATTCCTTGTTCCAAGCTAGGAAACCAGGTGCTACCTCTCTTGAAAATTTCCTTGGAATTTCAGCTAAAGAAGTTGCTTTTCTGTTATCACCCCCATCTATCTGGAGTGCCTCAGCCCACTGCGAGACGGTTGGCCTGTCACACTCCAGCCAGGACCGATTTCAATAACAAGCATGCCAATGTCATCAGAACCATTATTTGGGAGTGAGAGTTCAAACAGGCTAGTCTCGATAGGAACACAAACTATCAAATCATTGATATTGCTGACCGTAATGGTTGCACTATGATAGAAATTGAACTAGTTTGTAAATGGATTTACCAGTAGTTATCCTGAATTTGATTTAGTTTGGCGTAAGCTTGACTGGTAATGTTTTCCTTTGGGCCAAGACTTGAAAATGTTAAAAGATCAGGGGTGCCCGGGTGGCTCAGGTGGTTGGGCGCCCGACTTCGCTCAGGTCATGATCTCAAGGTTTGTGGGTTTGAGCCCCACGTCGGCTCCGTGCTGACAGCTCGGAGCCTGGAGACTGCTTCGGGTTCTGCGTCTCCCTCTCTTTCTCTGCCCCTTCCCCGCTCGCCCTGTGTCTCTTTCTTTCAAAAATAAATAAAACATTAAAAAAAAAAATTGAAATGTTAAAGGATCATCTTCTGATGGTGATAGTACAGCCACCCAAGCTGAGGCTCAGAGAGTTTAAGTAATAGCTTGTTCAAGTCACATTGTAAGTGAGAGTCTAACTTTCCTCCCATTACATTAATTCCCTTTAAATTTCAAGTTCCAGGAAAGCTTGGAACATGTCTGTTCCACTCAACCAGCACCTAACACTTTCTTAGGACTTACGAGGCATTCAGTAATAATTTTGAAGTAATGACTGGAAAGTTAAGTTTTAAACTCATGTCTCCCACTAAACTAAGATTTTATAACCTGGAACACATTCTGCCGACTCATTTTCTGGAGACCTCTAATCCTCTACAATAACTTTCTAATTTTTTTAAAATTATTTTTTAACGTTTATTTATTTTTGAGACAGAGAGAGACAGAGCATGAATGCGGGAGGGTCAGAGAGAGAGAGGGAGACACAGAATCTGAAACAGGTTCCAGGCTCTGAGCTGTCAGCACAGAGCCCGACGCGGGGCTCGAACTCACGGACCGCGAGATCACGCCCTGAGCTGAAGTCGGATGCGTAACCGACTGAGCCACCCAGGCACCCCAACTTTCTAATTTTTTAATGCTTCTATAAACAAGAGAGCATGAACATACACTGGACCGTCTGTAAACTAAGTTCCGTCACTCAAATTCAGTGCTGTAATTTGCACTTTTTTTTTGTTTGTTTCTGATGGATTAAGTTGAAATAAAAGCAAATTGCAGCTGAGTCATTTATTTATTTATTTATTATGTAATTTTTTAGTTTATTGTTTAAACAAAAGTGTGTTAAGGATGAAGGCCACATTTGTGTTGGAGAGAGAATGTATTGAGTGGATCATGGTTTTATGTGACACAACACCCTCCATTTCATTAGCAGTCAATGTGACGCCAAGACAAGAATTTTTCTACGTGTACTTTGAGCAACAATTGAATTAGATGCCCGTAATGCAGTTATCAGCAGTGCAGCAACACCAACGTTATATTTAAGTGAACAAGAAAGCCTCACAGATATAGCCAATGATTCATTACAATTGGTATTGGCACATTGCTTACGCGTAAAGTTTGGATAAAGTTTGAGTTTCAATAATCCCGGAATGGCAAATCGAGTCTTAGAGCAATTGTTTTATACACAGTACATAGATTATTATATGACGTACAAAATCTGTAATGACAATATTAAAGTTGAAATACAGACACAAATTTAATGTGGAGCCGTATCTGAGGCTATATATTTCTACGGAGTACCTCCCCTTTTTTGGTTTACCAAAATAAAATCGTCTACCATGTTAAAAATAATACCATATTGAATTTTACCGGCTTTATGATTTTGCCTTCATTTAATGCACTTAGAATTGTTTAGAATTTTTAGTTTTAAAGAAATTGTAAGGATAAAGATACTGCACTTAGTTTTATATTTGTATGTATTTAAGTAATAATATAAAACTGATGAAAAAAACGATGGCTTAATTCAATACTATGTCCTTTGAGGATTGATTTATTTGATGTATTATCATCCACGTATGTGTGTTCTATATATTCTAGAGAGCAATTCATTAAATAAATGAATATTTTATATATATTATATAATCTATGTGATATATAATTTCATATAATATATAATGTACATTTTATTTTATATACTTACATTTTAAATACACAGAAAACATTTTGTCATACAATTATATATTATTTAGTTATATATAACGTTCACTTAAAAAATGTATTATGTATATAATCACAAAATTTCCTCAAAGAATGTGTGACATCATTGCTGCTGTTCACAGGATGCTTTTGTATCTGTATATTTACCAAATTAATCTCATTGAAAGTAAAAATACACTTGTAAAAAAGTGAAAAGATGAAGACCAGAATGCCCAAATAAAACAAAAATGTTGGAAAATGGCAGCATTACATTTTTTTAAATTCTTAGACTTTTTTTTTTTGGTTCAACTAGCATAATTTCAAATTTAAATAAAAGCATGAGAAGAAATCACTTTAATGTCTATGATTATACTCATGCATACTACTTTCAAATACAGGGCACCATCTTTCATTTCTGAAGGAGTATTTTGAAAAAAATTAAATGTATATTGAAAATTAATAGAGGCATCAAGCAGCTCAGTCGATTAAGCGTCCAACTCCTGATTTTGGTTCAGGTCATGATCTCAGGGTCATGGGATCAAGCCCTATGTCAGGCTCTATGCTGAGCCGGGAGCATGCTTAAGATTCTCTACCCCCCACCCCGCTCACGTGCTCTCTCTCTCTCTCTCTCAAAAATATATATTAAAAACAAAAATAGAAAAGTAATAGCATTTTGGAAAAGTTATTTACTGATAATGTTCTGATAATCATGAAACAATGTTTTGAAAGAATATTTTTTTTTTAATTTTTTTTTTTCAACGTTTTTTATTTATTTTTGGGACAGAGAGAGACAGAGCATGAACGGGGGAGGGGCAGAGAGAGAGGGAGACACAGAATCGGAAATAGGCTCCAGGCTCCGAGCCATCAGCCCAGAGCCTGACGCGGGGCTCGAACTCACGGACCGCGAGATCGTGACCTGGCTGAAGCCGGACGCTTAACCGACTGCGCCACCCAGGCGCCCCGAAAGAATATTTTTAAAAGTTTGATGGACAATAGCTCTGGTAAGTAATTCAAATAATAAAGTATAAAGAAAAAGTTAAGAAGAATTCTTGAATCCCACCGCTCAGAGAGAGCCTCTATTAATCATGTAGGAAACATCCTTTCAGACGTGTTACACATATTTTTTCCATCTTGTCTACGCCCACACGTATCTTCAGCTTTATCTGAACCTATTTTTAGCCAGGGACCATGTACATGGAAAAAGTGACTCAAGCAAGCGAATCAATTTAATGAAACCCATCCCATCAGTCTGACCATTGAAGAGGGCTAGGTAGAACACATAGACTATGAAATTGATTAGTGTAAATGAAATTTAACAGTAAAGAAACGAACATTATGGATAAAGGAATTAGCAACACGTTTGAACAAAAAACTGCCACGTGAGTTTTTCCCACTGGGTCTAACTTATATTGGGCAATTATTATGATCTACTTTAAGAAAGCTTGAATTTATAATAAAGTAAGAAAAGGTAGCATGGTGTTTCTCCATTATCATTTTAGAAGCTGCAGTGAACTACATTATTTGATTGTATCTCTAAATTAATTAAGCAGTGTGTTGGGGGCATTCTTAATAAAGTTGGCCAATTTTTAATTCAGGTTGACACTGCTGAAGATACAAACATAATTGCTATTGGTTCAGAATCTGCAGATGATCTGATATCAGTCTCCGGCATATGGCATATGTTCAAGCATAGTAAAACCTCATTAATTTAGACTTCTTCATTTGAATTTCAAGACAATTTGAGCAAGGTATGCTTCTTCATTACCTAGGGGAAAAAGAAAAAAAAAAAAAGTTTCCCAACAGGAAAAGAAAATATTATCCCAACAAGATCTCAGGGCTACAGTATAAAGAATTGAATAGAACAAATAACTTTCAAGAAAATTAGCATTATTCATGTTTATAAAAATACAGCGACTATGCACTTAAGAGATATCATCTGCCCTTAAGCATATTCAATATAACATCTGTTTATAAATACTCTTGGTGTGTTGTAATCTTTTTCTTTCTCTTTCTTTCTTTCTTTCTTTCTTCCTTTTTCTTTCTTTTATCCTTTCTTTTCTATCTATCTATGTATCTATCTATCATTTTTCTACCCCTCTATGTAAGTCTTACAGTTCGTATCTTCACTAATTTCCAACGATATTGCTCCTTGTTTTCATATTACTAGTATTTAATTTGTTGGGGAAAATAGGCTATAGAAGTTGTTAGTTCGTATTTACGTAAATAGTATTCTCATATTAAGGGTAACAATATGAAAGACAAACTCAGTATCTTTAAATCATGGCTTAAAAAGTAATTACCTTGGACAGTTTAAGCTGCCAAAATGTTCATAGGTGCAATTCTCAACTAGGACTGCTTTCACCCCTCGGGAAATATATGACAAGGTCTAGAGACGTTTTTTGGTTATCACAACAGGAGGTGCTATTGGTTATGTCGTGGGTAGAGGCTAGCAATGCTGCTAAACGTTTCACAGCGTACAGGACAGTTTCCCACAACCGACAATTATCCACTCCAAAATGTCAATGGCGCCACGACGATTTAAAAAAAATTAATTATTATTGAATCAGTTATTGGTATAATTAAATAAGCTGACTGCGCAAGCTGTCAAGTATGAAAATGACCAAAAATATTAGTGTGGCAATTTTGAGGTCCACTGGCGGTCAACTACTAAACAAACGTGACCTGGTCAGGTTCCATGTTGAATCCATTTTGATTGGTCAGGCTTTCCTCATGATACTGTGTAGAAGCAGAACCTGGAGCAAATGCGATTAGATGTCTCAACCCAAGTTTTTGAGAAAACAGAGCCTCAAGCAGAGATGAAGCCTAGTCCTTTGTTTGGGAGGTGCAAGCCTAATTTCATGAAGATGAGGAAGAGAAACTTAAGGCAAGAGAAAAGGTGAGGTGATTCGAAGTGATACTTTATGATGCCGGCTGCTACTTGGCCAAGAGCCACTGTGAGAGACAGCGGTTGACTCAGCAGGCTTGTAATACTCCAAGGTAAAATCTCAGAATAGTTTTTGCAAGATAGGAAAGAGAAAAATTTTCTCTTTGTCATTGGCCAAAATCCACTCCATGGTGGAGTGAACCCCCAAACACATTTCTGATTGGCATCATCATTTCCCTTCTGCAGCTTTTAGGGATGCCAGGCTTTCCACCCCGCACTCAAAGTCTGACCGTGGCGGCAAGGTCCGGGTACCCCAAGGTATGGCTGTTTGGCTGTTGTGTTGCCAACATTGGGAAGGACAGCCGGCTACTCCCAGAATGAGTGAGTGGTTAGTCCACTGGTAGAGACAGCTCAGGGAATAAGGGGAAGCACACAAATGTGTGCTTGACAAAGTAAACCCAGTGGCCATTTAAGCTGTTTGTCAACTATTTCTAGTCGCTTCCCTTCTAAGAGCCAATGAAAGATCCTCTGGAGTTCTGTCTTTTGCTTTGGGATGGAAATAGCAACAGTCAAGATGGCGACTCCCCAGCAGCCAGAGTCGCTTCATGACTGTAATAAACAGACTGCCTTCACCCTACCATCCTGACCTATAGTGGGCATGTAGCGTAAAGGGGAGAAAGAAAACACCATCATCCTTTAAACCATAGGTATTTCGTGAGGTAATTCTACTGGTCATACTTGCTGTGGAAGTCGGCAGCAGTGGAGCCACAGTGAAACAAAGCTACAGGACCACCATCCGGAAACGAAGAACAGAATCTTCAGAAAGAACCACGTTCCTTCAATTTTACGTAGTCATATCCATTTCCCAGCTGCACTGCAAAATGCAAGGTAAAATGGGGCACAATCGAGCCCTGGTTTTCAATCTGGGCATGCCCGGTCCAAACTCCGCCCCCACCCCCACCCCCACCCCCCAAGGAGTGAGGCAACTTTCAGCAGTGACCTCACAAATCTGGCTCCTGCTTCCCTCAAGCTTGGAGCTGTCACAAACGCTCAAGTGTGTGATTCCAGGCCCTTTCTTTTTCTTTTTTTTCTTTTTTTTTTTTTCAATATATGAAGTTTATTGTCAAATTGGTTTCCATATAACACCCACTGCTCATCCCAAAAGGTGCCCTCCTCAATACCCATCCCCCACCCTTCCCTCCCTCCCACTCCCCATCAACCCTCAGTTTGTTCTCAGTTTTTAAGAGTCTCTTATGCTTTGGCTCTCTTCCACTCTAACCTCTTTTTTTTTTTTCCTTCCCCTCCTCCATGGGTTTCTGTTAGTTTCTCAGGATCCACATAAGAGTGAAACCATATGGTATCTGTCTTTCTCTGTATGGCTTATTTCACTTAGCATAACACTCTCCAGTTCCATCCATATTGCTACAAAGGGCCATATTTCATTCTTTCTCATTGCCACGTAGTACTCCATTGTGTATATAAACCACAATTTCTTTATCCATTCATCAGTTGATGGACATTTAGGCTCTTTCCATAATTTGGCTATTGTTGAGAGTGCGGCTATAAACATTGGGGTACAAGTGCCCCTATGCATCAGTCCTCCTGTATCCCTTGGGTAAATTCCTAGCAGTGCTATTGCTGGGTCATAGGGTAGGTCTATTTTTAATTTTTTGAGGAGCCTCCATGCTGTTTTCCAGAGCGGCTGCACCAATTTGCACTCCCACCAACAGTGCAAGAGGGTTTCCGTTTCTCCACATCCTCGCCAACATCTATAGTCTCCTGATTTGTTCATTTTGGCCACTCTGACTGGCGTGAGGTGATCTCTGGGTGTGGTTTTGATTTGTATACTTTTCAGGCCCTTCCTTAGGTGGCCTGGTGGCCTAGTGTATTCCTGATGTTCCAGATAGCATTAGTAATAACTGTCGACAGTGATAAAGGAATATAATTATTTCATGCCGGCGGCTGTGAGTATCACTTTTTACGCAGTTTTATGCACCATCTTCTGCGGGCGGACTCGGCAAGGCACGGGAAATAAGAAACTGATCACGACACAGCCTCTGTTGTCACGATGTTCACAATCATTTCATTGATACAAGCAAGTACGTAAGTAGACTCACGGTGGCCTTTATTGTACAGAAAAGAAGGGCACCAAATGAGGTACACTGATAATAAGGCCATGCTCTGTGTGAACGTTCATGATAGTTATCATCTACTAAGCATTGTATGCAGATGAATTATGGTGCCATGCTTGTGTGTTTCTAATCAATGACCCCTCCGGTTCGTGTAGACTCTCTTTGCATGGGAGTAAATTTATAATAATTACATGTGCTCTAATTGGCATCAACCAGAACATCTTGTCTCTATGGGAACCCTTGGCCTGGCCTTCCATTGGAAAACTGGTAGAGAGAACCCAGAGGCGCCCACCTGTATAACACGCGTTGAAAGATATATTTCGCGTGGACCTCCTGTTGCAGCAAATGCAAGTACATAACAAACGTACTGAGCTATCTTGGAGAAATGGAACATTTCGTGTATTAAACGTATTCCAATTTCTCTGGATAAATGATGCTATGCTATGTAAGTGTCTGGAATTTCTGACACTGATAAGATCTGCCAAGCAAAGCGTCTACGGATCTGTTTCTTGCAAGAGTAAACCCTGGGAATATCTAAACACTCCACAAGGTTTATTTTAACGCCGAAACTCCTATAAGAAAGGTAGATCTTGCAAGGGATAGAAAACAAATAAATAGAAGCCTTGTAGTAAAATGTAAATTTGCAGCAAATTGTAAAATGGCAAGTGGTTATGTTTGCATTTTTTACACTAAAGATGTCTTTCAATGCCATTTTTGGAAACTTTTGGTTCTTGCAGAGTATGGTGCGAACTGACAAAATTCTCATTTTGGGGGAGAAACAATTCCCAAACAGACACTGCCTATAAAACCAAATACTTTAACGCTTCAAAAATAGTTCTTTGGTCGCTTTTAACATCCAACGACAGCTTGGGGGGGACAGGAAGGAAGAGGTCATACAGCAGAAATCCAAAGGTTGAAATGCTTTCAGTTGATTTCATTTTTATTTCTGTTCAACGTTGGATCACACTTTCTTCAAACTTCATTGACCTTTGTAGGAGGGCCAGAGATTTATCATTAATGATAAATTTTAAACATAAAAGCAAGAACTAATTTCAAAGTGGTCTCTAGGCTATATTGTATAATCTTCTGAATGACATATGTAGTCAAATGTTCGGGATGGCGCACTATGCCCTGGTTATATGGAACAGAAGGATCGCAAGCTTAGTGATAAAAAAAAAGACAAGAAGAGATACTCTAAGATGAGAGCATCCAAGAGGAAGACACATTTGCCATTTCAGGAAACATCAGTATACCACACAAAAATGCAAGAGCAAGGGAGTCTGGGTGGCTCAGTCAGTTAAGCGTCTGACTCCTGACTTCAGCTCAGGTCATGATCTCATGGTTGTGGGATTGAGCCCCACATTGGGCTGTGTGCTGGCAGTATGCAGCCTGCTTGGGATTCTCTCTCTCCCTCTTTCTCTGCCCCTCCCTTGCTCATTATTTCTCTGTCTCTCTCTCTGTCTCTCTCTCTGTCTCTCTCCCTCTCAAAAAAAAAAAATATATA